>NC_143557.1:80329821-80631785 GCF_054136105.1 Typopeltis vanoorti
CAGAAATTATCACAGAGAGTACCACTGTTGCTCTCCATGCACATGACCATCCCTATTCTCAAAGACATTTCATTCCCTGTCTTCATTGACTGTGGTTTATATGATTTATTTACATGTAAACAACAGGTAAAGGTAATAATTTATTTGATTATAAGGACATACATTTCAGTCTGAAAATTACAGACCATCTTCAGTGGCAAAAAAAAGTTGATACAAGGTAGAATGCAAACAATGAATTTATTTATATAAGTGTTTATGTGTAAATAATTCATATAACTATGGCACAAGTTTCTCTTAAAGAAATTAATGTGGATTGTTATAGTACCTCTTATAATGCCAATTTGAACTGGTGAAATGTTCAGCTTGTAATAATTAATTTGAGTGAGTCAATTAGTTATTTTAGTAAATTTTAACTCAATTATTAACTGGAAACTGAATTAGTCAATTCAGTTTCCAGTTACATTCTAGTTTTTTGTTCCGGAAACTTCAGCATGAATTACAGCAGCAACAACCATGGAAATGTAAGAAATACTGCAATTAATAAGAGACTATCTTACCCTACGCCTTGGAATGGGGCACCGAATATCTGGCTGATCACCAAAATTTTTATATGTAATGTAATTTTCTGAACATATGAGGACACCACTAGGACCATCTGTACCACCAGGAACTGTAAATCAAGCATGAAGTATAAGAAATTTTCATCTACATACATTATCACACATTAAATAATTAGAAAGCAGAAAATAAAGAATATGTAATTTATTTATTCACATAGTAAGCTCTGCTTATTCAGCAAGATTATTCAATATTCAGGGACTGCAATATAGACAAATTTCTCATATTTTAATGGAATTCACTATGTATTACTTGACTGAAAATCAAGTGGCACATAATTAAGTTGGCATTTCAAGAAATCATCAATCAATGTAGATAATTCATTTTACTTTTCAAAATTCAAGCATTCTGATAGTTTAATTAACATGGAATAAGCTGTCCACTTAATATGTTGTAATTGGATTAATCTCAATCACTTATAACAGCCGTGATATCTATGGAAACAGCTACTGAAACGACATCTCTGAAATGATAAGATATATTATGCAAGATCTGTGAAGAAATGTTTTGTTAAATTTTCTGATACTTGTATACAGAAGTACAAGTATCAGAAGAGCACCTAATGTTCCAAACATATAGTATTGGTGAAAAATTTGTTTACTACGTTCACCAGAAATACTAATTAATGTGCATAGAAAAATTATGATTAGTCTTTATTTGAGTTGTAAGTCAGCAGTTAGAATTGAAGGAAGTACTGGAAGATGGTTTAATGTTAAATCTGGTGTGAGACAAGGATGTACATTATCCCCTCTGTTATTCATTATCTTTATGGATCACATTATGAAGGAAAGTGGTATTAAACCTGATATCAAAATTGGAGATGTTAATGTCAGCTCTTTGTTTTATGCGGATGATGTTATACTTCTAAATAAATTCGCTACAAGTCTGCAAGATTCTCTGACTAAATTGAATAGCTGTTCTAATAGATATGGTATGAAGGTCAGCAATAAAAAGACAAAGACAATGAAAATAGGCAGAATCATTGAAAATGTCAACTGTGTTGTGAATGGAGAACCTGTGGAACAAGTAAAACATTTCAGCTACTTAGGTACGATTTTTACTGAAGATGGTAAATTAAATATAGAAATAGACAACAGAATCAGCAAAGCTGGTATGGTGGGAAGTCAAATGAATAAATTCATATGGAATAAGAGAGAAATTAGTCGGAACACTAAATTAGCTGTATACAAGACAGTGTTCAAACCAGTTTTAACTTATGGATCTGAGAGCTGGGTCAGAAGTAAAACACTTGACCAAAGACTAGAGACCGCAGATATGAGAGTCCTGAGAAAGATTAGAGGCATGAACAGATGGCATCAATGGCAACATCATATTAAAAATGAGGATATTAGGAAAGAACTTGACATTGTCAGCATCCAGGAATGCATTAGCAGAGCTAATCTCAGGTGGTATGGTCACTTAAATAGAATGGGAGAGGAAAGATTAGCAAAACAAGTGTTCTCTGCCAGGTTGGCAGGAAAACGACCCAGAGGAAGACCAAGATATAGGTGGATTGATACGGTACAAAGTTCCTTAGTCAATAGAAATATAAGATCTGATAATGTTGGAGTCTTGACAAGTAACAGACTGATTTGGAGGAAAATTGTAGATAGGAAGTTAGTAATGATGTAATTTTTTCATGTAGTACTGTCATATCCTGTACACCCCTTGAGGGTACATGGCAGGAATTTGATGATGATGAAAAATTATGATTAAAATTAAAAATTAAAAAAAAAAAAATTATGGAGCACCATATGCTTATTAAAGTTATAAAGCCAGCCAGAACTTCCTGAAAAAGTTTCCCCTTCATCTCTGTTTTCTTTTAACACCATATAGAGTCATGTTGCTATAACCTGAATCATCAACTGACTTAATGGAATTTTTTTCTAATTACCATCTTCAATTCATATTATCCATTGCAGAACTTCTATGTTTAATGATCACTTTTGTCATATAAGATGCTGTGGCTATTCCATGTTGTTTGATTTGATCGTTTTTCTTAATTAGAAACTGTACTAATGACGTGTTATTTCTTTGTCAAATGCTATTTTAGCATACAATGCTCCTTCTTCATGACACTTTATAATTTCAAGTTTTTGTTCTTGTGTTAGCCATTTACATTTGTTAGGTTCATAAGCTTTGTTACATTTCCTCTTCCCTCTCTTAACTGTGTATAAAAGGGCAATCATACGTAATAAAAAATAAAATAAAATTGTAGAGTGACCACTTTGCTGCACCAAAGCCAAAATAGTACTAAAGCATGCATCGATACAGCTGTTACTGCAGTATGCTAAATCACTATGGTATTTTTTTCGTAGAGTAAGAAGGCCAGTAATGTCAATACAGTATGGTACTACTCTTTTTTTTTTAATTAAAAATTATAAACCATGCTAAAGTGAAACCCATGATGTTCAAAACCACACTATGCAAGGTATTGCTGTATTTGGCTGATGACTTATTGGTTGATGTCGATCTTATTGGTGCATAGGCAAGGTCATATGACATGTTTAAGCAGTACATAAAGTAAAATAAATAAAATATTCAGCAACAAAAAGAGGAAAATAAAGTAAAGAAAGTTCGGTATCGAACAGAAAATAAATAAGATTGAGTGCAACTGCATAAGCTGATTTTCTGAAAAAAAAAAGTTAAAAATTGGATGTACTTTATTTGTCAACAGAATCTACTTAAATGTATTTGGCACAGCCAAGAGTAGTAAAACTAATAAAGAATAAATGCAATTCTTGAATAAAGAGTGGCACTTGACTAGCATATGGCATAAATTAAGCCTGGTGTTATAGAGCTTGCACACAGAATGTGAGCCTTGTAAGAAGATTGAGAATCTTGCAAAGAACGACTTCCTCTCTAATGTTCTTATGTAGATAGGGCTGCTAATGTTTCATTACAGGCTTGATTGGGTGTAATTTATTAACATGTACATAATGACTCCCCTATGTGGTGACCAGGGTTAAAGAATAGTCCCAATGTAACCCATGCATGTCGTAAGATGACTAAAATGGGTGCCGAGTGCCCGATGGTATAGTTGGGCCTTCAGGGGACAAAAATTTGGAGGCTAGGTCCTCAAGGTTGGGGATTTGGCAATGGGCTAACAAACCATTCCTGTAAAAAATATCCCTTGTTAAGAAAGCTAAACAATTGAAAACTGGACTGACTTCAAGGAAACGACACATGAAAAGAAAAAGATTAATGAATTTTGGAACATGGAATGTTAGAAAAATGTTACAGGTAGGGAAAATGCAAAGTATAGCAAAAGAGTTAAAGAAATATGAATTAGATGTTACAGCATTACAGGAGATATGATGGAGAGGAAAAGGAAGAATAAATAAAAAAGATTATATTATGTATTATAGTGGTGCTGAAGAACAAGGAAATTATGGAGTAGGATTTATTGTTAGAAAGAAGATAATAAATTCAATTTTAGGATTCACGCCACTAAATGAAAGTATTTACAAGTTAGTTACCAATTAAAGGGAAATTCCATAATATCACTTTTATTAATGTATATGCCTAACTGAAAATGCTGATGAGATTGTAATAGATCAATTTTAGAGGATTTACAAGAAACATGTGAAAAAATAAATAAAAATGATGCCATGATAATACTAGGAGATTTTAATGTAAAGTACAGAAAGACATATTTAATTAAGAAACTGGAAAGTACAGTTTACATGAAGAAACCATTGAAAATGGAAATAGACTTATACAATTAACAATATCAAATAAACTTAGAATAATGAGTATATGTTTTCAACATAAGAAGATACATTTGGGGACCTGGATTATTCCAACAGCCAAAGAATGTAATCAAATAGATCATGTCCTGGTTTCGAAAAGATGGGCAAGTTCAGTTAACAATGCATGAGCATATAGAGGAGCAAACTGTGAATCTGATCCTATGTTAGTTAAAATTAAATTTATATACAGAATATCAAATGTAGACCAAAAGAACACTGAAAAGATAAAGAAATGGAACACTGATGAAATTAAAACCAATGCCATCTACTGCTGACCACCATCACTAGAATTTACATAGACAATCACAAACATCAATGCCCATGGCAGGATTCGTACCCACAGCCCTTTTGGCTGGAGAACGGATATGCTAACTACTCGGCCAGCCAGGCTGGCAATAAAAATAATAAAACAAATTAAAAGTTTTAAAGCACCAGTAGTAGATTGGATAATAGGAGAACTTATAAAGAATGCAGGTGAAATCTTATGGAAAGAAATTTATTATTTGTTATTAGATATATAGAAAGAAGAAAAAATGCCAAATAATTGGAAAATTAGAATAACCCAACCAATATATAAAAAAGGAGATAAGATGAATTTTCAGAACTATAGAGGAATTATATTATTGAATGGGACTTACAAAACTTATCAAGTATGATATATAAAAGATTAGAACCGTATATAGAAACAATAATAGGAGATTACGAGTGTAGTTTCAGAAATAAAAGATCCACAATTGATAATATATTTATGCTACGAAATATATATGAAAAATGCTTAGAATATGATAGAACTTCATCATTTATATATTGATTTCCAACAAGCATTTGATAAATTAAATAGACAAGAAATGATACACAGCCTGAAAACACTGGGAATACCAAGAAAACTAATTAGATTAATTAAAATTACGACAGAAGGATTCAAAACAGTAGTTAAAATACAAGGGGAATTAATGGACCCCTTGGAAATAAATTATGGAGGAAGACAAGGAGATGTACTTTCAGCAAGTCTATTTAATTTGGTACTTTCTTATCAATAAGAAAGATAAATATGAGAGGATTTATTAATAATAAATCAATACAAATATGTGCATATGGAGATGATATAGCAATAATAAGTCACTGAGAAAATATTTAGAAGACAAATTTGAAGAACTTAATAGAAATGCTAAAAAGTTGCATTACAAATTAATGAACAGAAAACTAATATGCAATGTGGAAAGACAATAAATAAAAACATTACAAGATATAATATAGGAGAATAGTTTTGAAGTTGCAGATTGTTTTAAATATTTAGGTTCATTAATAGTAGAATCATCGCTGAAAATAAGTGTTATTATATTTATAAAAAGATATTATAAAAAATTTTATATCTTTTTATAAATATTTATTTATTTAAAATATTTATAAATATTTTATAAAAATTAATAAGAATATCATTAATGAGTAATGATATTCTTAAACGTAATTCTAAATTAAAACCTTATAAAGCAATTATAAGACCTGTAACAACATATGGATGTGAAATGTGGCCATTAACACAAAAAGATATAGATAGATTGAGAATCTTAGAAAGGAAAATATTAAGGATGATATATAATTATTATTATTATGGGAAACTCCAACATGTCATTAGACTGATTGAGGGAGGCCCTAAACATCATGTCAAGAACAACTATTCAGCATCCACACAGTATCTATCATACTTTGCTTTGCACTCACTCGCAATCATGGCACCCACAACAGACACTGGCAGCTTATTCCACTCATTCACCACTCTCCAAGCAAAAAACCTAGTTCTAACACCCTTGCTAACCACACTCTTGCTCAGTTTCCAAGGATGGCCCTAGTTCTCCCACCATGAGGCCTATTCTGAAAAATTTCCTCTGAATTAATCTTGTAAAAACTCTTCAGTAATTTGAATGTCCCAATCATATCACACCTCGTCCGCCTATCAACCAATTTCTGCAACCCACAGATCTTCAACCTCTTCTCATAAGGTTCATTCCATAGACCAGCTATCATCTTGGTCACTTGCCTCTGGATCCTCTCTACCTCCTCCCCATCAAGAAGAAACCCTGGCACCCAGATCTGGGCACAGTGGTCAAGATGGGGTCTTATCAAAGCTCGATAAAGAGGAACAATAACTTGCTTGTCTCTGCTCGTCAACGTATTCTTCAGTAACCAAGTGATATGATGAGCTGATTTAGTCACTTTTGCAATGTGCCCCTAAACTTCAACTCCCTGTCCACCAACACTCCCAAATCCCTGGCCTCAATCTCCTGGAGTACAGTTCCACCAATGTGGTATATTACCCTTATTACCCTTATCCAGTTCAGCCATCACTGTGATATAAAACGTGAGCAAGTTACTGAGGCACCTTCACAAAACCATGCCATTCCTGTATTTTTCTCTTGACTACTTTCTCCAAAACCTTCACAACGACTCCTGGTATGCTGATTGGTCGGTAATTTACAACAGCAGTCTTGGAGCCTCCTTTATGTAATGGAACTATTTTCCCCTCCTTCCACCCCCTCAGGACTAACTCTGACCTGAGACTCAAATTAAACAAAATGGTCAAGGGCACTGACAATTCTTCTGTCGCTTCACATACGACACGTTCTGGTATACCATCCAATCCCACAGATGTATTGACATTGAGGTTTTGTAATAGACTATTCACCTCCACTTCGTTCACCACCATTCCAGTATAAGCTGTTGGTTCCTTCATTCCTGCAATGTCACCACCTGGATGATATACTCTTGCAAAGTGCTCGCTCAGTAATTCCACTATATCAACTGATTCAGTTACCTCCCTACCATCGGCATTCTTTAAAGTCATTCTGTCATATACATTTTTTCTTTTACTTGCAACATATCAAAAAAACTGTTTGGGATTCTCTTTAGCTTGCATTGCTAATTCCCTTTCATAATCTGCTTTTGCTTTTCTTACAACACTAGTTACCCTTCTGGCTTGTGCTTTATACTTTTCGTGTGCCTGCAGGTCACCTTTCTCCTTAAATTCCCTCCACAGTTGTTTCTTTCTTTGCTTAATCCCCACTTGATTTACTATCTGGACTCTAGGTATGCAGTCAGCCATTACCTCCTGCAAACGCTCCTTAACCACTTCCCATGCACTATCAACATCCAGCCTTTGCAATTTTACATGCCATGGCACTGAACCAAGCAAACTCCTAAGCTTGTCATACTTATCAGCCCAGTAATTCCACATGTACCCTGTCTTGATTGAAAATTCCACACATTTAGCTACCTCCCAGGTCAAGACCTTATGATCACTCTCACTAATTGATGGCAATGTGGTCATATTCATTACAGTCAAATTACATTCATTACAGAGCATCTTTATTTGATAAAATACTTGTAGCATTAAGAGCGCTAGATATGGATTATAAATAACAGAACACATAGTCTAAAGAGCTCAGAATGTATGTGTATATGCGTGCAAATCATCCTGTAGAGGTTTTCTTTGAATCTGATAGGATATAATGAGATCAGGAAAAACAGCAACAGATCTAACAATGGACGATAAAAGAAGAAAATAGGATATGGAGAATTAGAACAAATAATGAACTCGAACAACTAACTAAAGTCACAGAGAATAGCATGGTTGGGACATATAGAAAGAATGGAAAAAGATAGAGGAGTTAAAAATATTTGAATGGAAACCATTAGGACAAAGGAAGAAAGGTAGACCAATAAAAAGATGGATTGATAATGTATAAAAAGATCTTACGACTCTAAAAGTTAAGAATTGGAAGAATATTGCGCAGAAAAAAAAAAAAAGAATGGCTAAAAATTGTTTGAAAGCTAAAACCTCAAAGAGTTGTAAAGCTAGAAGAAGTACATGATAACTGTCACTCAATTAATTCTGCTTTTACTGACTTACTATAGTCTGTATAAGAGACTGACAAACATATCTGTAGAAAGTCCAAATCCTGATCTAGCTGAGTCTGTAGTCCAGTTTTCTTTGATTCCAATGTGATTAAGAATCCAACATAAGCAAACACACAGAGCATCTTTATTTGATAAAATACTTGTAGCATTAAGAGTGCTAGATATGGATTGTAAATAACAGAACATATAGTCTAAAGAGCTCAGAATGTATGTGTATGTGCGTGCATGTGTGTAAATCATCTTGCAGAGGTTTTCTTGGAATCTGAGTGGATATAATGAGATCAAGAAAAACAGAAACAGATGTAACAAATGGCTCAGATCTCAAACCATCTATACAGACTGGTAGGAAATAGAATACTTTGCTGTACATGTGCACACACACACACACAGAATAAAGAGCCACTGGTAGATTAATGACAGTTAGCAACTTTCTTAGCTAGCATAATAAGAGATAGTGTGATTGAGTAAACCTGCCAGCGTGTAAGACAGAAAGCTACAATACTGTATATGGACAACATGGTCTCCAGTGCCAAGAGCATTGTAATCTCTTTCACATGCATTCCAAAGTGAATGGTGGTGTGATATGCATTATATTTAATTTACTAATGAGAGGTTCAGTATGATACAGGTTTATCTGTATATCAGCAAATAAAGCTGCTCTCACTTTATCACCGTTAGTTGTCCCTTAACTATGCTCTTAAAAATGTTGATTTCAGGAGCATAGTTAAGTAACAATTGGTGGTGATAAAGTGAGAGAGCATATTCATTTGCTTTGATATAAAGACAAGGATAAGTTAACAAATGTAGCAACTGATATTTGTATTCCCAGATAGGATCAAGCCACCAAAAGGTACTCTGCTATATAGAAGCATATATTTATGATCTATAATATTTATCATCTAAATATCATGCAAAATATGTAAGTGACTTTAAAAAATGAGCCCTAGGAATTTGGTTTCTGGTACAAATGGGACATTAATTTGCTGCAATCTTAATTCTGTGTAAGGGTGCAGACTGTGCTTATGGCAAACTGCACATACACTTTTTTTTTTCTGCTGAAAATATGAAAAGTGAGCACCCAAGAAGCTAGATCTGTCTTGTTCCACTTTGTTTCAATGATCCTCATGCTACAAGAATAACAGAAATTGTAATGTATCAACATTGCTTATAGTTGAACAGAAGATGTTTTGTTAAAAGTTAATTTTAAAAGAAAAAAAGTATTACACTTAAGAATGATCCCTGAAACACTTCTTTTCCTATTAGCAGCATAGCTGAGACATCATGAGTACCACTCTAACTTGGAATGCTCAGCTAGTTTTTTATTTTTAAACAAAGAGGGGAAGTGCCCACTGAAACCAAGATTATTATAAAGGTTTTTTAATGGATCATATCTTCAAGCTATGTTGTAAACTTTTTTCCACCCTTAGGAGGTCACAGTATTTAAAATAATTTAATTTTTGAAAGTTAATTATTAAAACATGGGGTTTATTTGAAGGATAATAAGATAATCCATTATGCCCCCCTTATAAAACTAATCAATTTCAAAATGAAGATATCTTTCTTTTCTTTCTAACTGTTTATGAATAAAATATTTTTCTTTTAGTAGATGGTCTTAAATTATAACCTCCAAAAAATTTCACTACTGCTACTAAGAGCCACATTGGAGCCATGCTGTTCAAGAGAAAATTTTGAATGCACAAAATCAGAGACTATCTTGTACCAGATATCTACAAGAATCAACCTCTTTGTCATTTGTTGAATTGTCAATGTTAGCCCTGAATCTACCTTCTTGCTCTGTCTGATAATAAAATTTTCATTATTTTATTATTTAATATTTAAAAAACCCAATTATCTTGCAAAGCCTAGTCAGAGACACTTTATTGACCACTTTATTGACAAGAGAATGAAAATGGTCTGGATCTGTTGCTTTCATAAACTTCATTACTTCTTTACTACTGAATTATTTTTATGGATAATTTATATAAAATACACCCTTCATTATGGACAACAAATGAAAGAAAATGCAAACTACACTTTATAGTTTTGTAAAATGATGCAAAACTGAAGGCATAGGTAAGACGGACCAGGAGGTTTTCAATAATAATAATAATAAGAAGAAGAAATTAGATTACAAAGATGAAGTTGCATTCTATCAATATAAAAAATCAGCTAATGCCTTTTTATTCCCGTATACGGGAAGTAGGCGAGGCCATTTAGCCCTATCTAACTTTTGGAGACTGAGTGGGCAGTTCAATCTCCACTGGTACCAATCAGAGATAGATGGCCCAAGGCTATCACTAATTAAGCGGTACACAGTGAAAAGAGACGGCTCAAATATGCCGCCATCTCGTGGTCCCTAACCCTAACACAATATATTTAATGTCTGAAATAATGTGGGTTCTACGGTCGATTTTCTAGAGTTTACAGGACGAAAAACCCGCTTGGCCCGTGCCAGAGATTGGCTAACTCGGGAATCAGTCGAAAAAAGGCTTAGAAAAATTTCCTCCAGTCGCCGACTAGACTCGAAACCAAGTCTTCCTTCGTGCGGCCAACCACCGTGGTATGCAAACGCCACATTCACTGAGCTACACAGGCTCCCATTGCATTCTATAATGTATAAAAAATATCCTGGGATTGCTAACAGAAACTCTAGATTACTACAAGATTTTGAGACTTTTAAAGAGGATATTTAGGTTTCATGAGACATTCAAGAGTAGCCATAGTATTCAACACTAAATACGAGGCTAATCTTCTTGAATGGCAGGCAGTGTCAGGTAGAGTGATGTGGGCAAATATGAGAATGGGGAACTGGACAATGAGACTTATTCGTGCCTATGGTCAAACAGAAGGTTCAACTAAGGTAGAAGTGGAGAACTTTTTTTGAGGCACAACAAAAGTTGGTCCTTGTTGGAGATCTAAATAGCAGAGTAGGAAATGATTGTCAGACATACAAAAATATTTTGGGAACATTTGGAGAGAAGAGCAAAGCTAATAATAATGGCAAATACCTGATGGATTTCTGTTCAGGACATGGATTGGTTATAATTAACACAACGTTCGAACATAAAAATGTGCACAAATTCACATGAAGAGAAGAGGCAAGGAATAAGAAAAGTCTCATTGACTATGTTATTGTTGACAGTGATGTTTTCCCACTAGTGCAGGACACCAGAGTGTACAGAGGATTTGAAATTGGAAGTGATCACCATTTAGTCTTGAGCAGGATAAAATTGAATTTCATATTGAAAAGAATGACATGTAAGAAACTTTTAAAGCGAATAAAAGTTGAGCAGCTCTCAGATGTGAACTGTAGACTAAAATACACAAAGATTATTGAAGGAAAAATGAAAGAGTTTGAGAACAGGAACTAAACCTTGGAGATTCAATGGCAAGCCCTGCAGAAAACAGACTGATTCAGCCAGAGAGGCATGTGGTGAGGTTGTGTGCAAGGATAGGAAAAATCAGAACTCCATGGTGGACACAGGAAGTTAAAGAGGCAGTGAAGGAAAAGAAGAAAGCATATCAAAAGTTCCTGGCAAATAAGCCAGCTTATGCTCTTAGAGAATACAGAGACAAATGTAAGAAAGCTAAACACTGTGAAAAACAGGCTAAACAAAAGTCATGGGACTTTGGCAAGAGAATAGAAAATAAATATCAAGAAGGTAGCAAGATATTCTGGAGGTTGTTGAAGAAGCTCAGAAATGGAGGAAAGAGTGTTGTAAAAGGTATTAGAGATGATAAAGGTGAAATGTAAACAGGAGAAAAAGATATGGAGTAATTCTTGAAGCATGGAGTAATTACTTTGAAAAACTGCTAAATGAAACAAGCAGTGATGACAGCACAGTGGTAAAAAACACTGACCAGGCATGCAGTCAGGAATACATATCCATACTTGAAGTAGAAAAAGCCATCAAAGGCTTGAAATGTGGAAAGGCAGGAGGAGTAGATGATATTCGACCAGAAATGCTGAAGTATGGTGGTATAAGAGTCTTACAGTGGCTGCACTGCATAGTTCAGAAAGCCTGGACAGAGAGACAAATTTCCGATGATTGGAGTGGAGCTCTCATAGTACCCATATATAAAAAGGGAAATAAAACTGAATGTGAGAATTACAGAAGTATTTCCCTACTGAGTGTTCCTGACAAGATCTATGCAAGTATACTTGAGAAACAGTTGAGAAGGATTGTGGAAGAGAAGCTTGGTAAAGAACAAGCTGGATTCAGGCCAAACAGAGGCTATCCAGACCAGATTTTCACTTTATGATAGTTGAGAAATCATGGGAATATAACAAAGATCTGTATTTAAATTTTGTAGATCTGGAAAAGGCATATGACAAGGTGCAAAGAGAGAAGCTATTCAATACGCTACAGTTATATGGTATTAATGGGGCATTATATCAAGCTATACTTAGTCTTTATTTGAGATGTAAGTCAGCAGTTAGAATTGAAGGAAGTACAGGAAGATGGTTTAATGTTAAATCTGGTGTGAGACAAGGATGTACATTATACCCTCTGTTATTCATTATCTATATGGATCACATTATGAAAGAAAGTGATATTAAACCTGATATCAAAATTGGAGATGTTAATGTCAGCTCTTTGCTTTATGCAGATGATGTTATACTTCTAAATACAAGTCTGCAAGATTCTCTGACTAAATTGAATAGCTGTTGTAATAGATATGGTATGAAGGTCAGCAATAAAAAGACAAAGACAATGAAAATAGGCAGAATCATTGAAAATGTCAACTATGTTGTGAATGGAGAACCTGTGGAACAAGTAAAAGATTTCAGCTACTTAGGCACGATTTTTACTGAAGATGGTAAATTAACTATGGAAATAAACAACAGAAATCAACAAAGCTGGTATAGTAGGAAGTCAACTGAAAAAATTTATATGGAATACAAGAAAAATTAGCCAAAACACTAAATTAGCTGTATACAAGACAGTGTTTAAGCCAATTTTAACTTATGGATCTGAGAGGTGAGTTAGAAGTAAAACACTTGACCAAAAGACTAGAGTCTGCAGATATGAGAGTTCTGAGAAAGATTAGCAGCATGAACAGATGGCATCAATGGCAATATGATATTAAAAATGAGGATATTAGGAAAGAACTTGATATTGTCAGCATCCAGGAATGCATTAGCAGAACTAAATCTCAGGTGGTATGGCACTTAAACAGAATGGGAGAGGAAAGATTAGTAAAACAAGTGTTCTCTGCCAGGTTGGCAGGAAAAAGACCTAGAGGTAGACCAAGATATAGGTGGATTGATACAATAAAAAGTGCCTTAGAAGATAGAAATTGATAATATTATAGTCTTGACATTTAACAGACTGATTTGGAGGAAAATTGTAGATATGAAGTTAGTAATGATGTAAATTTTTCGTGTAGTACTATCATATCCTGTACATCCCTTGAAGGTATATATCAGGAATTTGATGATGATGATATAAGAAAAATCTGGTCAAACCATTTTAAGACTATCTTTCATCAAGGAAACAAAACTACAATGCCAACAATAGAAGAAAATAACGACCACCCAAAAATTTTACAAGAAACAGATGAAAAACAATAAAGCATCAGGCATTGATACTATCCCTACCGAACTGTAGTCATATGGAGGCAGCACATCAATCTAACAAATTCCTCAACAGACACCTACTCTACAACTCTCTGCCTCCACCAACTGCAACTATCATCATCATCTACACCAACGCCATCTTCTACTCACCACCATCACCACTAGATTTTCACAGACAATCACAAACATCCAAGCCCACGATAGGGTTTCGAACCGGCAGCCTTTTGGCTGTTTGTGGAAGTGGTGGTGGGGGGGGGGGGCATATATCAAGAGCCAGGTGTAGGAAAGGTCTAACAGATAACTGTGCCGATTGAAGTAGTGCTTTTTCTCTAAAAGGAGTTTTAACTTGACATAAATGACAGGATCTAACAAATTCCTCAAGATCTTGGCTCAATGCTAGCCAATAAGACTAATGCCATCTACTACCCACCACCATCACTAGATTTTCACAATCACAAACATCCATTTTGGCTGGAGAGCAGAGATGGTAACCACTCGGCCAACCAGGCCAGCTACCAAATTTACCATTTACCAAATTCTTCTTACATAGAATACCTAACCTATGAAGTTTTTTTTTTTTTTTTTTTGGAAAAACTCTTTTTCATCAGGTAGACTTTCTTCAATGTGACCTTGAGAGACAGTCTGCCAATGATTTGTTAATTCCTTGGATATAACAAACTTCCAAAGCTCATCTAATTATTCTTTGATTTTTGTCCTTTGTGTTGGTTAAAAAATATAAAAGCTTATAATCAGATGTGATATCAATGTCATTACCATATGAAAAGTATTTTTATTTCTCTGCGGAAAAATAATTATCACAGCTTCCTTTTCAGTCACTGAATAGTTAAGTTCTCTGAGGAAACTACTATGGGTCTTAATCCATCAGCTCCCTTCTGCTCGACTATTGCAGCAAAAGGATGGCATAATACATTGGATAGCATATAAAATCTTTCTTCCAACCCTGGGTAAGCTAAGACAGGAGAATTATGAGAGCTTGCTTCAAATGTTCAAAACTTTCTACTCTTTAATTCCCAATTAAATCCCTCTCTTATTTGTGAAAATTGTGAAAGGATGAGGATATGCACGACTATTTGGAATAAATTTGTGACAGAAATTTAATGCCTAAATAAATCTCATCACCTGTCTTCCTAGGAGGATTAAATAAAAAAAAAAAAAAAAGGGCAGAAGTATTTTTCACATCAGATCTAATTCCATTCTATCTATAACATGATACAAAAACTTTGCTCGAGAATAATTGGGCCTTTGAGGTCCCCAGCTTTAAATTTGCTCGATGAAACTTAGAAATAACTGATTTTAATAACTTACAATAACTATCAATGTTAAAAGGATAAACAAACAAGTCATTTTGAAATCAAGTTACTCCTTTTCCAACATATCAGACAAGACCATATTCATCTATAGTGAAGGACCCAGTTGAATTTATTGCACTCTGAAGCTTTCTGGCTAACTTATAGCTGGCCCATAAGGAAAAAATAATGCTAGTCCTCATTTTTCAAAGCGATCTAGTGGTACTATTATTCAAATATAACTTTAAAATACAGAGGCTCCTTCAAGAGATGTTTCTATAATGCAAAGAGGAAAGTTTTCAGACTATAACTTTGTTAACCTTCAGGTTTAAAACAATTTAAATTTAAAAGAATCTCCCCACCCATTTGGTTTCTCCAGAAGAAATAGACTATTCCACAAGCTTTTCAAAGGCTGCATAATTTCTGCCTACAGGTATAAGTTAAACTTGTATAAGCTAAACTTGTCAATATACTTCAGTGATGTCTGTGCTGCTTTACAAAAATTGTTTTATCTGAATTAACTTAAACACAAATGTTCTGCCACATTTCTTTCAGACATATTAGATGTCTCCCTCAGAGGATGAACCAAATTTTGAAATTACATCTTATCTTCCTGAGAAGAAATATTGTTGAGTATTTTCTCAAAAAGTGCTTCACAAGAGGGAATCTTAGATAATGCATCACATGAAACATCCTATTTTTCAAATTTCTTGGAGATTAGAAGATTTAAAAGAAGGGACAGAAAAATCAATTGATCATGAAACTGGAAATTTATTATTATTATTTATTTATTTATTTATTAAAATCAAGAATTCTTCTCTACAAATAATATCAAAGTTACAAGTAGGAGAAATTCAATTTCAGTTATGTTTTAGTAGCTAACATTTTTTTAAAAATTTAAATCCCTTTTAGTATCAGCGCTAAGCCTAAATTTCCTACTGCCCCTTGTAAAGCATTGTTAATCATTTGATAAAAAATTACATGTTAGAATAGAAGCATGTGCTTCTGTGCTCAAGAGCACAAATGGGATAATCAAAATAAATGCATTTACAAGTTGAATGAGACTAAAGTAGTCATAGATGCAGAATTGAAGAATGAATTAAATTGCCATCCTTGCCATATTGTGAATAATAATTCCAAGCATTATGACTTTGTAATGCATGCAGCAGAATTTTTTGGTTTACTATAATTAGAAGGGAAATTAGGATGAGCATATGACTCAGGAAGTTTGGAAAAGTCAGTAGGGTTGTTTTCATTACATTTATAATAATGCAAATCCTTCCTTTCCAATTGCTGCCTGATCAGATCTCATACGTTTATCCTTTTTTTTTTAGAATTTTCTTGAGTCTGTTTAAGATTTACAGTCACTGACAAGAGATAAACCTGAAACTTATCAAGAGACTAAAAACCTTGTGGGCATCTTCCTTAAATTCCTCTCTCTCAAGTTTGCCATTTCCTTCTTAATTAAAACGGATGCAAAACAATCCATACTTTTTCTGAAGGTTTTAGAATCCTTCAAAGATTTAATTGTTAAAAATGGATGAAACTAATCACCATGTAAAATGCTACCATTCGTCATCAGATTCTCTTCGGCTAATTCTATGTCCAATGAGTGTTCTACTCATTGGACATAGAATGGCGAACCTATGACAGGTGTGTCAGCACTGACACACTTGAGGGTTTCAGGTGACACACCTTGGATGTTGAAAAATACTGGCATTCTGATGGAAAAAAACTGCGATAAATCATGTAAGATCGCTCTCAGTTAAGGCGAAGGTAGGTTTGTTCATTGAAAGAACTTTCTACCAGTAGTCAGCAACAGAAAAGTCATTAAATGTAATGTAAGTTTGTAATTTCAGTTTATTAAATTAATTGTATAATATGAAGTCATAGATTTTATATCAATGTCCAATTAAATAAACAGCTTAATATGATATGTATAAGTCACCATCTATGATTATGTAGTTACATTTATAATGCATGTATGCAAGTGGCACATCAACAATGTCAATATTTAAAAAATAAAAAAAAGTTTGACACACCTGGGTAAAAAGGTTTGCCATCACTGCACTACATCAACAACTTTTTCATGGATGCTCCCTTATTCAGGAGCATCCATTTTCAGATAGCAAGAAATTGCTATCTGAAACCTTTATATCAAATCCATAAGTAGTGTCAGTGAACCTATCGTAAAATTGAGAGATAGTTTCCTTAGTTTCTTAAACACATTCACTGATTTTCCAGAAGTTAAGACCCATATCCAATTTCCTGGAAAATTTGTTGCATCAGAGATTGAAATATTGCATAACCAAGAGCTTGCTTTACATTTCTAGAACTGCGGGCAAATCTCTTACCAATTAACTGCAATTTTGTCTTAAAAATAAATAATAATGGAGTATCTGACTTCTTGTCAAGAGATCTAACTTATTTCAACAGTTTCAAAACATATCTCAATGTTTTCCTGAGGTTCACCATTTAAAAGCATGGTTACTCTTTCTAGATCAATAAAGTTTATTTTATAAAATTGGAACAAAATCACCTACATTTTCATAATGAAAAAGGAAGTGAAATATCCTGGAATAAATTTTAGATTAAATTGAAAAGAAAAGTTTGAGAAATAACAAAACCCCAAATAATGCTATTTACCTTAATTTTTTTTAAAAAAAAGACTCATCCTATTTACTGCACCATTTCATTTTTTCTTCTCTCAAGATATCCTGTCATCACATCTACCACTTTGTTCAAATATTTTTCTTTTCTTTCAAATGCATCCTGTACCATTTTTGTTTCAAATTTAATAATGACAATAATATGCTAGCATTTAACAACACAATTACTATTAACCATCAAATTTGCTTTATTCATCTTAAAAGAATTATCAATTTCCATTTAAGTTCATTTTCACATTATATTCACTTATTTTAGTCTTTAAAAATAAGAGAATTGTAATAGATTTGTTGAATTAACTTTTAAAAATATACACATATATTTATTTGCATAAAAATTTAACAAAAACATTATGTATATACATTTCATATTTCTGTACATGTAATTTAAATTCATCTTCAGAATTAAAACATATCACAACCAAATTCACAAATAAAGAGTGTGTCTGTGCATGTAATTTCAGTTGAGAATTCTACTCAAATTCAAAACTTTCTTCTTTCCTTCCAACATTTCCTTTTCCTTTCTTTTTATACAGAAGAAAAAATAAATTATCCTACCTCTGCAGACTTCAGTGTAATTCTTATCAAAAATTTTCTCTGTTTTAAAAAATATTCAAAAAGAACCAAGCAGGCATAGAACGCTTTATTGACTGAACAGTTCAACAATCCTTCTATTTGATAATAAACTATTCTCATCTCTGATTCAAGATGGCTCCAAATATATGTAATACAATTTGTTTTAAAATATGCAAGCATCACACAAGAAACACTATTAAAAAGAAAATTTTTTTTCTTCCAGAACAACTATGAAGTTCTTCCAATTCAATACTTATCTCAATAGTCCATTTGCTAAAGCAAATAACTTTCATCAAATTATTACAGTTTTATTGTATTAAAACAAGAATTAAGAGAGCCTTCTTCTTCTGGCTACCATTAATCAACAGAAACTCTTTCGAATAAATCTATTTGTCTGTTTTCATTCCTCAACTTTCTACTTTATCTTCTCCTTTAAAAACTCTATTCTATTTGAATATCAACACACTAGATACCATTTCAAAGCTATTAATACTAATACAAGTTGTGCTGCTTCCTGGAAGTCTGATCAGCACATGTAAACACTTCCAAACTACCAGTTACAATTAACGGAATTTCCCCTTCCAAACAATGATTAAAATAAATTTTGATATAAGAAAAACAGTTTTATATAGTTTCAGTCTACTTAAGTAAAAGATGACAAGTTCTTGATATTTTCTGACCAAAACAAATAACTTGAACACTGTTTAACTCCACATGCTAAAACTTATCACTATGAAAATCTCAATAATGTTATTACAACTGATAACATAAACTTAAGGAAAGTTGTTTAAATTATAATAAATTGCAACTTCGTTTAAGAAAGAATAAGAAAGAATGTATTGGTAATCTAATTGCACAAGGATGATATAAAGACTGATGTATCCAACTAGTGACCCATCAGTATCTCAAGAGTGTGAAGAAAATTTGGTTAGGGCTTGCATTCAGAAATGAGTTGACAGAGAATCTCTACTTTGCAATGTATAGATGGATTTACTAAGGGAAGGTCATGTTTTAGACTTGCTAACATTCTATAATAATGTTAACATTGAGTTAGACAAGGGGAATGGATATACCATGATACTTATGGATTTTGCTAAGACTTTTAAAACACAGCATGGAAGACTGTTGCATAAACGGGAGATTATAGGTTTAGATTGGCTGAATATCAAAAAGTGGTATATGGGGGATGTGAGCCTGCAAGATTTAAGATCTAGTTTGTAAGATACAGGAGGAGCATGGGGCAACTCCGAAGTTTACCAGCGCCACAATCTCTTTACATGTCATATGGAGTGCAGATAGTTATAAGGACTTAAAACAGCTTGGACCTACGCAGAAGGATATAAAAGTTCTTTCCTTGAGGGCCCTATAGGGCACACTGGTGGCATGTTGCCAATAGAGAATGACTACATTGATAACTAGAACATAGGTTAAAACACTTGTAAAGGCTTAGGTCTATATCAAGTCTGGACGTGATGTAAGGGTAGTACTGCCCATAACCAGTACAAAGATTAATAAAAAAAAAATAATAATAATAAAAATAACCAGTTGTGTACCACAAGGATCAGTCCTTGGTCCACTGATATTCAATTTGTACTGGAATGACTTCTAATGGGACTATATTGATCAAGTACATATAATAAACAACTATGTTATACCAACAGTTTCACCAACTAAGGCTGTTGGCATCTTCAGGGTACATAACTGATGTAAGGCACTAAAAAGTAAAAAACTGTTACAAACTATAATCAACTGATTCCAATTATATTCAAAGAACAGAGTGCGTACAATACATGCATAGAGCGTGCATGATCTCACTTGTTGTTATTTAGGAACGTTCTATAGTTGGCACTGTAATTCAGTTCTGGTGAGTTAAGAGATCTAATAAGGGTCTTCCAGATCATGGGCAAGATTAGTCCTTGGTTCCTGTTAAGGTTTTGTATACAGCAGGCAACTGCTGTGGCTTCTTTAAAAATTCGAGAGCAGAAGTCCTCCTCTATGTAAGGAATTGTGCTTCTATCCCACTCTATGGTATGGTTCGTTCTTGAGAAATGAAAAGCTAACCCCAATTTTTCTTCTCTGTTATTATTGACGTCACCAATGTGTTCTTTTTGCCTAATTTCAAGGCTCCTTGAAGTCTAGCCGATGTAATTCAAGCCGCACGAGCAGGGTATGTTGTAAACTCCAGCATATTTGAAAAAAGGATGCCTATCTCTTGGAGATCTTAAGAATTGCCTAATCGTTTTCTTTTAATCAGATCTCTTTTAAGCCAAATAGATTTAGAATGTTATCAGATTTATGACAATATCGCCAGTACTTTAGACCAAGATATATGGTCACTATTAGCTATGATAAAGCCTTTACAACAAGCAAACGAAACCAAATTAAAAAATTCCATGATCATTATACAAAACGTTTTAAGTCAAAACCTTTTCTACCAGATAACAAAGTTATTTTTAATTTATCGGATCACGTATTAACGTAGTAAATTACGTAGTAATTTCAATTTTGCGATAACACCTGATCATGTCCCTAAAGTGGATATCATTTGTAATATAGAAAAGGCAGTCTCGTCGTTACCGGAACCCATAGTTAATGATATTAGATAAAAAAGTAGTATCATTCCTCTGGAAAAAAGAACATTGTATAGTGTGAAGAAAAAGAAAGACATTATCATAGTAAAGGCAGATAAGGGAAATTCTACAGTGATTTTAAACACCAGTGATTACAAAGATAAGATTAACAGCTTACTATCGGATACATCAACCTACCGTGTCCTAGTCACAGATCCAACATTACAGAATCACGACACCAACGATTTAATACATCACATGGTGAACTGGCCTATAGACTTAAAACGAAGATTGAAATCTATACATCCACTAACACCAAGACTATATGGTGGTCCTAAAGTACACAAAAATGGAATACCACTACACCCGATTGTAGATGGAATGAATTCGGCCACTTATCTGTTATCTAAACACCTGGCAGGCCTCCTCAAACCACACATCCATAATTTAGATACTTACATAAGAAATTCTCAACATTTTGTTGAGAAACTGAACAACATCTCAATCTCCAATACGGATCTACTCGCCAGCCTGGATGTTACATCTCTATTCACTAACATCCCTGTGGAGGAAGTCATCAACATTTTGGGAAGTTTGCTCCCACAAGATATTACTTCTCTGTCCAGTCATTGTTTAACATCAAACTTTTTCATGTGGAATAAAACCATATATCAGCAATTAACTGGCTTGCAATGGGTAGCCCCCGCTCTCCGTCTTGTGCTGATCTCTTTATGGAGGATTTTGAAAGTAAAATCTTATCTCTAGTAGACCCTAAACCCACAGAATGGTGGAGATACGTGGACAGTATCTTTATTGTTTGGAAACACACAAAAAAGGACCTGTTAGACTTTCTAAACAAGATCAACTCTTTACACCACACAATCAAATTCACTCTATTACTTGAAAAAGATAACCAATTACCATTTCTGGACACTTAATTAAGAAGCTAACAAATGGTGGTATCAACCTCTCAATTTACCGCCAACCTACCAATACAGGACGTTATTTACATTTCACTTCCTCCCACCACATTTCGCAGAAACTTAGCATTGCACACATGCTGAAGAACCATGCCTCTCTGCTTACAACAGATCAACAAGACCTCCAGGAAGAACTATCCCTGATATCTAACAACCTTACCATGAATGGATTTCCTCGAAGACTCGTCCACAAGATACTTTTCTCTGACCGCACACAAAGACGAGATTGCATACATTATATTTCTACCATCATTATTCCATACTTAGGGACAGTTTCGAATAAGATTGCAAGACTCCTTAGACCACACAAAATAAGAGTGACCTTTAAACCTACAGAAACGATTAGGCAATTCTTAAGATCTCCAAAAGATAGCCATCCTTTCTTCAAATATGCTGGCGTTTACAACATACCCTGCTCGTACAGCTTGAATTACATTGGCCAGACTTCAAGGAGCCTTGAAATTAGGCAAAAAGAACACATTGGTGACGTCAATAATATCAGAAAAGAAAAATCGGGGTTAGCATTTCATTTCTCAAGAATGAACCATATTATAGAGTGGGATAGAAGCACAATTCCTTACATAGAGGAGGACTTCCGCTCTCGAATTTTTAAAGAAGCCACAGCAGTTGCCTGCTGTATACAAAACCTTAACAGGAACCAAGGACTAATCTTGCCCATGATCTGGAAGACCCTTATTAGATCTCTTAACTCACCAGAACTGAATTACAGTGCCAACTATAGAACGTTCCTAAATAACAACAAGTGAGATCATGCACGCTCTATGCATGTATTGTACGCACTCTGTTCTTTGAATATAATTGGAATCAGTTGATTATAGTTTGTAACAGTTTTTTACTTTTTAGTGCCTTACATCAGTTATGTACCCTGAAGATGCCAACAGCCTTAGTTGGTGAAACTAGTTGGTATAACATAGTTGTTTATTATATGTACTTGATCAATAGTCCCATTAGAAGTCATTCCAGAGCTTTTATGGTCAAGAAAATTAAACGTTTTTTAACATTCAATTTGTACATTAATGGCACTGGGAAGGATTTGACAGGCAACATACAGCTATTTGCTGATGATGCCAAGAAATGTAGGGTAATCAGAAATGCAGCTGATATGTGATTTGAATAGGCTGGTATTGTGGGCATGGGAAAATGAATGCCAGTAAACGTAAAGTAATGCACTTTGACATTATTAGATATTCAATATCGTATTATATTGATCGAATTATGCTAGAAGAAACTGATCAAGCCAGGGATCTTGGAGTGTAAGTAGATAAGAAGTTGAAGTTCAGGCACCATGTAGCAAAGATTGCAAATACAACTCAAAAGATAATTGCAATGCTGAAACAAACTTTCACCTGTAAAGAGAAGGTTGTCGTTTTGCCTCTTTACAAGGCCTTGATTATACCTCATTTGGACTATTGTGCACAGATCTGGTTTCAATGATGATTCTGATACAGTGGAGAGAGTGCAAAGGAGAGTATTAAAAATGATATCAGGATTGTGGAATACTGATTATGAAGAAAGATTGAGAATTTGCAGACTGCAGACACTATCAAACAGGTAGTGTAAGGGGAAAGAAAGGGATGTGATTGAAACTGAAACTTCTGAAAGGGTCATACAGGATTTCAGTTGATGGAATTTTGCATTGTATGGAGGGTGGGGAGAGGACAAGAAGGCATCCTTGGAAGCTGAGAATGAATACCACTAAGAAGGGCAGTGAGATTTAGATTTTTCTCTCATAGAGTGGTGTATGATCGGAATGGACTGCCATTGGGTGTTGTGTGTGCAAGTAGTGTGAATGAATAAAGAACAAGTATGATAACTGGTGTATGTGGCCTCCTCGATGAGCCCTGACTTCCTGGAGGTCTTTCTTAATAATATGACTGTATTATGCAAGGATTAAAAAAAATTATACTTTATTTAATGAAAATTAAATAAGGTATAAGCTTCACAAGTAAAAAGGCTCATTTTGTCTGAAGTTACAACTGTTACACAGAAGGTTTAAAAAACTAGAGAATGTAAACACAAAACACTGGGAAGTGAAGGAATACAATAGCTTAAAAAATTAATTAAACTAAACAACATACACATGAAGGAAAGGAGAAGTAGTTGATGCTGTCATGTTCTTTAAACGTAGTGCACATATCCCAGGTCCAAAGATTTTAATGAACGAAGATCTAACCCATTGCAGTATTAAGCCCTTGTTTTTATTTTGTAGGGATGTGTAGCATTTCAGAAGCCTCCTTGAATTTTCTTACAAAACAACTATGTTCAAAATAAGGAATTTCTGTTTCCTGCCATGGTACTGGGTACTTAACACTGATTGTGTGCAAGGCCAATCTGGACTTGTGCTGTTTCCATTCAACATCTATAACATGTTTTGACTACAGATTTCTTCAGAACATCCTGTTTGGCCAATACAGCAAATGCCACAGAGCAGCTAATTCTTTAGAGCCCTTGTTTCTTTAAGGGAGAGAAGAAAGTGTGGTTTGAAGCTTGCAGAGTAAAAGTTCCTTTTATGTCATAACTATGAAGGAAAGATGGAATGAATTTTGTGACATTACAGATGTAGAGAAGGATTATTGCACTTCCACAGACCTGGGATATGACATGCATCATACCACAGAATGTGACAGCAACAACTAGCATTCTTCCAATGTGTATAGAATAATTAATATGTTTTTTTTTTTCTGGTCACCTGTTTGTATGTATTAATTGTGAAGTTCTGATAAGATCTGCTATGTGTAATTAATTTTTTCTTAATTTTTTTTATATGTTTGCTACTTGAAACCCAACAAGGGTTATGATTAATTATAACCCTTTCTGTAAAGGGTTATAATTAATTACAACCCTTTCTGTATTGAGACCATTGAAACATGGTCTCAATACAGAAAGAACAGCTAAACCACATAAACATTCATATTCATGCTTCGCTAATTCACTTTTTACTGATATCACTTTTTATGTTTCTCTGTAAATACTGAGGTAATTAAAAACATTAATAACAGACAATATTATATGAACAATATCACATATATAAAGATTTATTTTCAACTCACCTGATATCAGAAAATTTCCATGTTCTTCCAGAGGTTCACTGTATTTTCTCACAACATGATTTAAACCCAAATCAAGTTCATAAAATGTTAAAGTTTGTTGTGTACTTTGTGCTGCTTCTCCAGTAGCATCATTATCTGCTTCCTAGAAATATTGCAAGTAATTTTACTAAAAAAAAATTTTATATATTTGCTATAACATATTATACTGGAATATGCTATTTAAAATACAAAATCTTGACAAACAGTATTAATTCTAATGTCAGCCGAGTTTCACAATTAGATTCATTTTGTTCATTTATTTGTCATTCATTCAGATGCCATCTCCAATTCAAAAGTCAATGGCTATAGTTTCACCTATTCCTACCTTGTTCATTCTCTAAAGATCTGGGTGGTAACTTTGCCCATGCAATGTTCTATGTCCTTTACATATTGATGACCAACCAAGACATCAAAGGATATTGATGACTTGGTTGGTCTCCCATTTTTTTCCCTATAGTTTCCTGTGATGATCATCGTAGTCAGTCTTTCATCTCTTAGAGTATGTCTTAATTCCACAGTGGAAAAATTCAATGAAATTTGGCATACAGGTTTGTTATTAAAATTTGTCATTTCAATTGGGCCATATGCCCTAAAAACTTCATTTTCCTCTTTCTGGTCCCATTCAGTAAGCTTCTTTTTCAGTTCACTCTTGTATGTACTTGTTTGGTTGTCTGCAAGTTATTTTGTGACTAAGGCTGGATGAAATTATATACGACAGCTGAAATTTAGGATGAGTGCAAGATGTCCACATGGTTCAATGTTTGTTTCAATTGTTGACAAAATTAATTCCACAGTCGAAAAATTCAATGAAATTTGGCATACAGGTTTGTTATTAAAATTTGTCATTTCAATTGGGCCATTTGTAGTGGCAAAATTAGAAAAAACAAAATTATATGCTTAGAGTATATAAGTCAAATATGAAGTGCTGTTTCATAAATATTCTTTAATTCTTGAATATGGGCTTGAATAGTGATTATGAGTATCCTTGAATGCTCACAACCAAGAAGAAGGTGGCATTACCTCTTGCTGAAGAAACTCTGAATGAACAGAAAGTGGGTGCTCGTTGTGAGTGAAGTGTGTGTATGTGTGTGCAACACTTGCACTGGCTAATCAGCAGTTAATATCGCTGTTCCCTGTTAATTAACCTTTTCTCTGGCTGAATCTTTTTTTTTAAATTTTATTTCAGAGTTTGATATTCAATCTGTAAAGCACGGCTCTTGTTTTCAAACTCCATTACTTTTTCCCTCATAATATTTGCATATTTGAGTTTACAGATCACAACTGAAAGCAACTCAACCTTAATTCTTTTTTAAAACTTCTGTACATATTTTTAATTTCAATATAATACTCATTTTTATAATAATTAAAAACTAGATTACTATTTCTTACTTTAAATTCCTAGCATCCTGAATCAGTATTAAAATATAATCACAATTAATACATAATCAATAGAATTTTTTTTTCCATTTCTTGTATGTTCTCTACATGTGAATTTATGCAATTTTTATGTTGGAACAGTGTTGGTAATGAAAGTCATTATCTTGAATAGAATTCAACAACACTGCTTGTCATTATTATTAGCTTTTTTCTCTTCTTTGAAGTTGGTCAGCTGCAACAAGGCCCTGGATTCAAATCTCACCTACGATGTTAAGAACCTTTCAATTTAAAAACCCTTTTCCACAAGGAAAATAAAACTCACATTTTGCATCCCACAAAAACAAACTAGAAGAAATGACAGTCACAACATATTGTGCAGAGAAATTAATCACCCTATTAGAGTTTTAATTAGGTTTCCAAAGAAGCCAAGTACTTGGCCATGACGGATCCTTGCACCCAACAATACAAGGGGGGAAGTGGGAATAGTATTTCTTTCTTTCTCTATTTAGATCTCCAAACAAGGTCCAAAATTTTTTCTTATATTAGATATACTCTCTAATGACTTCCAAAATTCCTGTATTTCTTTCCTACTATGAACTCTTCTGGGGACACAGACACACATGCAAGTGGTATTCTTTGATTTCCCATTTGCATGCACCAAATTACTCGAAATTAAGTGAATTCAAGAAATTTATCTTTGTATTGAATGTTGAATATCACAGCTATAGTAACTCATTATATTATATATAGTTTCTGCCTCCTTTCTCTAATCATGATGATCTGAATAAATTATCTCACCTGTTTTTAGTCTTAGTAATGATAATTATAGTGGCATAGTATTTCTCTAATTCCTCTACTAGATTTAATTATTTTTCTATTGATTTTTATGCTGATAGTGCCTATCTTCAATTCTTTTGAGGTTGTTCTGAAACATTTGCATACTATTTTCAAAACAGAAATATTAAACTGTTGTTCCATACACAGCTATATCAAATTAGAAAACAAGAATATATCAGTTTATTAAAAAGGTAAAACAATTTTATAATTTGTATATACTAATATACATTTCTCATATATATATATATATACACATACAGGTAACCCTCGTATAATACGGATGTTAGATTCCATAGAAATGCCACATTATGCAAAACTCAGATTACGTAGAAATCGTAAGGTTAGGTTCCGAAATCGTTTTTTTTTTTTTAAATTATATAAACAACAATGACATACCCAACAAAAATATATTTTTATTTAATTCTTGTAATTCATGTAAGTTAAGAAAACATAGAAACTATGAAACAAATATATAGTATAAACTTATAAAATTACAAATTGTACATAAACTTCATTGCACATAATAAAGTGCATATTACAATCGTCATCACTGTCTTCAAAACGAAGATTTTGTAGATGTTCTTTATTTACGAGTGGCCGGAAGTCGTCATCACTTGAAATCTCTTGGATTTCAAGTGATGATTTCATTTGTATAATTCTCATTGCATACTTCAGCTGGTTTAATTATCAAGAAGTCAGTAATAAGACCTTGCTTACCACTATGCTGCAATTTTTTATTAAGTTCATAACATAGAGCTAAACAAATATCCAATTGTCTTGCGAATTTTCCAGAGCATTCCGTTCTGGGGTCATTATCCATAAAATAGCTTCCTAACTTTCTTGCCAAGTCCAATCCTTCTGCTAATTTCTTTAAACTGATTTTTTTTTAACGGATTCGTCACAATCAGAATCTTCGACAGAACTTCCACCGCCATTTGGTTCGACATCATCTATCAATTGTACCAGTTCCTCCTCATTTAAATCTATTTCCCCAACAATTAATTCACTAATTTCGTTTTCAACCATATCGCAAAAGACCTCTATGTGGCCATTACTATAGAAATAATTTTTTTTACACAAAAAAAGCATTACATATTGTATGTAACTCAGAAAAAAATGAAGTGCTCAGCTTGAGAAGATCAACACACTATGATTTATAATGCGCTTTCCTAGCAGAAAACAAAGACAACTTTCAACAATAATTAACACTTTATACGGTAAACAATTGATGTACATGCGTGCTAAAGGATATTTCACCTAAAATTCGCTACTTATAACTACATGCGCGATACGGACAGACACAAATTTAACAAAGATAAAATTTGATTTTTAAGTCACGCGGTGAAAAAATATGAAAAGATAAAGGGTTACTGCAATTTGTAGACTGCATTATATCGAAACTGCGTTGTATAAGTACCACGTTATACGAGGGTTAGCTGTATATACACATACACACACACCCAATTCTCCATTTACATGGTAGATTGGTTCCAGAAAAAAAGGTTCCATGTAAAAAAGAATACAGTGCATATGAAAAAAATAGGAATGGTTCTAGATGTGAAAACCCAATACGAACAATAAGTTATTTACAAACGAAGCATACGAAAATCATTGAATAAAACTCTAATTTTAATGGAATATTTTTTATTTTTGAAATACTTATTTAAAGTGTGTGTGTGTGTATCTTGCCAAGAGAGAAGCTATTAAATATGCTACAGTTATATGATGTGAATGTGGCATTATATCAAGCAATACTTAGTCTTTATTTGAATTGTAAGTCAGCAGTTAGAATTGAAGGAAGCACAGGAAGATGGTATAATGTTAAATCTGGTGTCAGACAAGGATGTACATTATACCCTCCGTTATTCATTATCTATATGGATCACATTATGAAAGAAAGTGGTATTAAACTTGATATCAAAATTGGAGATGTTAATGTCAGCTCTTTGCTTTATGTGGACGATGTTATACTTTTAATAAATCTGCTACATGTCTGCAAGATTTCTAAATTTCTCAAGCCTGACTAAATTGAATAACTCTTGTAATAGATATGATATGAAGGTCAGCAATAACAAAACAAACACAATGAAAATAGGCAGAAGCATTGAAAATATCAACTGCATTGTGAATGGAGAACCTATAGAACAAGTGAAACATTTCAGCTACTTAGGCACAATTTTTAAAGATGGTAAATTAAATCTGGAAAGAGACAACAGAATCAACAAAGCTGGTATGGTAGGAAGTCAACTGAATAAATTTATATGGAATAAGAGAGAAATTAGCCAAAACACAAAATTAGCTGTATACAAGACAGTGTTTAAACCAATTTTAACTTATATCTGAGAACTGGATCAGAAGTAAAACAATTGACCAAAGACTAGAGACCACAGATATGAGAGTCCTCAGAAAGATTAGTGATATGAACAGATGGCATTAATGGCAATATCATATTAAAAACAGGAAAGAACTCGACTTTGTCTCAGCAACCAGGAATGTGTTAGCAGAGATAATCTCAGGTGGAATGGTCACTTGAACAGAATGGGCAGGGAAAGATTAGCAAAACAACTGTTCTCTGACAGGTTGGCAGGAAAAAGACCCAGAGGAAGACCAAGATATAGGTGGATTGATATGATAAAATGTGCCTTAGAAGATAGAAATATAAAACCTGCTAATGTTGGAGTCTTGACATTGAACAGACTGATTTGGAGGAAAATTGTAGATAGTAATGATGGAAATTTTTCATGTAGTACTATCATATCCTATACACCCCCTTAAGGGTATATATCAGGAATTTGATGATGACGTATGTATCTTTCTTAAAGAAAATAGCATGTCACTAATAAAACAGAAATTGGAAAGGCCCAAATATACCTGCACATATGGTTATTAGTTAAATTTTATTCACCATCACTTTCTAATAGTAATCACATTCTTTTGTTTGAGAATGGAATGGAATGAAATCACTTCGATCACTTGAAACACTTTGGCCATCCTGTTTGTATGGTAATTGCAAAGAGTTTTCTTCAGTAAAACGAACTAAATTAGCACTAATTTCTAATAATTCTGAAGGTTGATTTCTTTTTTTACCACGAATTCTGTAATTAATCGTTGAGATCCTGTTTTCACCAGATCTTTGTAAAATTCTTCACATCATGCATACATGACTTCAGTTCATGTTTAAACTGTTCAGCTCATTCAGTATATGGATCATATGTAAGAAAATAACTGCAATTTACTAGCCATTTGAAGCCCTTCTTTAATTAATCCTACAGTGAGCAGAATCTCTTCATCGTCACTTTTTTTTTATCAAGATTCTCAAGGACAGTTTCTATAATTTCATCATCACTAACAGCCTTGTCAACCATCAGTTCTTCCAATATCTGCAGATGAAAAATCAGCAAATCCTTCTCTGCCAACTGCATGTGCTAATCTGATGATATTGAGATATTCAGTTGTATGCAAAGGTATAAGGTTTCTCTTTTTCACATATTCTGGCCAAGTAGCTTTCCAGCATGCATTTAAAGTTGACAGTTGCAATTCTGATAATGCCAACTTAGCAAGTTTAATGTAATCCAAAATAGAAAATTTCTTCCACACATTCAATAACTGCCAGTAAATTATCCTAAACTAGTTTATCCAAAATGTATTGGAATGTTCTTTTTATGTAGTAAGTTTTGAAGGTAGCGATCACACCCTGGTCTAGTGGTTGTATTAGATGGCAGAAAACAAAATTTCACATTCAGGTGTTCTAAAACAGGATGGCCAGGTGCATTGTCTATAATCAATAAAACTTTAAAGTCCAGATTTTTTTCTATCAAATAATGTTTAACTTCTGGAACAAAACATTGATGAAGCCATTCATTAAAAATTTCTGTTGTAACTCAACCATTTTTTTTGCCTTCCAGTGCACTGGTAATGTGTTAAAATCCACACCTTTCACTGCACATGGTCTTAGGGATCAATTAATGAGTAATGGTTTTAATATACGATCTCCTGAAGCATTGTTTCAAAATAAAATAGAGTCACATGATCCTTAGCTGCTTTAAAGCCACCAACACTTTTTTTTGTGATTTCACTATATAAATTCTACTTGGCATTTTTTTCCTAAAAAGGCCAATCTCATCTGTGTTCCAAAACTTAATCAGGAGTGCAGCCACCAAATTCAATAATTCAAATTTAAGTACATATGTACTGTTCTAGGAAATGATAATTATAACGGAAATAGTCTTTTGAACAGAACTGAATTCAATGGTTTAAAATAAAAATTTCAGTGGATTAAAACAGAAATTTTTTTAAAAAAAAGCACCATTTGAACCATGTTAAATCAAAATATACTGTGTAAAAATAGAAATGGTTTTATTTTCTAAACCATGTTATTTCAAAATCGTGTAAAGGCCGTGTATAAAGAGAATTAGCTGTATAATTACAGCACACAAAATGACTAATATATAAACTTTTCTGGGAAAGAAATGTACATATATATACTAATATACATTTCTTTCCTAGAAATTTATGGATCGCAGTGCGGTTGAAACATGCTGGAAGTACCTAAGGCTAACAAAGAAATTTTTCATAAATCTTTCGAGTACATTGTGACGAGTAGCTATAATAAACTTCCGAATGAAATTAAATCTATAACCTCAGAATATGTATTCAGAAAAAGATTGAGAAACTACCATATGGGATTAAAGAATGTTGACAATTATTTTAAACGTATAGTATAAGAGATCATTATAACTCATATATCATAACCAATTAAGGTATTGATTTACAAATTGGTTCATTCAATTAGGTATTAAAATATCAACGTGTACATTATTATAACTGGTAAGGAAGTCCTCTTAGATGCGGTCCCCGGAGTCTCAGTGTCTGTTTTGAGCTAATTACTTTTCTAGTAACCAGTATGGCTATGGCCCTTGGTTACACATATTTGCATTAACTAACTTACATTACTCTAAACCAGTTACTTATCATAACTCAAAATATATTATATTCTACTTATATATTATTATATCATCATCATCATCAAATTCCTGCCATGTACCCTCAAGGGGTGTACAGGATATGATAGTACTACATGAAAAAAATTACATCATTATTAATTTCCTATCTACAATTTTCCTCCAAATCAGTCTGTTACTTGTCAAGACTCCAACATTATCTGATCTTATATTTCTATCATCTAAAGCATTTTGTACCGTATCAATCCACCTATATCTTGGTCTTCCTCTGGGTCGTTTTCCTGCCAACCTGGCAGAGAACACTTGTTTTGATTACAATATACAGTCCTTTTAAATCAAATGTAAACAAGTTCCTCCTTTCCCAACCTATATATGGTACTAATGTACCAAAGGTTGATCAACCAGTAATTATTTCCAACATCTAGAATATCTTGATCTTCAGTTTTCATGTCACTTTATCATCTCTCATTTCTTTTACAGTACTCTTGCCTTCATTTCTATGCCTTTCTATAACCTCAACAACATCTTGCACCTTCATGATAATATTCTTCTGTATTCTCTCAGAGTATATCCTAACTTATTTGCTTGGAACATTCAATATACTTTATTCTTTTCCAGTGTTGCTGCTTTACCAACACAAATCCACCATGGCATTCTGATTTTTCTGTCTATGCAGGCATCACCACATGCCTCTCTGGCTGAATCAATCAAGGTTTCCTTCAGAGTTTGCTACTTTCAAAACAAGCACAAAGTTTTGATACTTGATGCTCACATTCATTCTTGAATAATGTTTATGTATTAGAGTCTACAGTTCACCTCTGAAAGCCGCTCAGCTTTGATTATTTTCTAAAACGCTTCTTATGTGCTTTTCTTTTCAGTATCATATTCAATTTTCTGATGCTCAAAACTGAGTGGTGATCACTTCCTATTTCAAATCTTCTGTATACCAATCACCCAACTGGCCTTGGATTTATACACATGAATATTGCCATGGATACAAATTTCACATTAAAATTACAATACTCTTGATGTTCCATTGAAATAACATAAATATGATGATATATTTCATATACTTGGATGTTTCAGTTGTTAAAGGGATAACTAAAATGGATACATAAATAGAAATCCTAAGTAATTAAATAAATAAAGAATTATGTATTGTATAATACATAATACATAATAATACATAATAATAATTGCCTCTAATCTTTCTCAGGATTCTCATATCTGTGGTCTCTAGTCTTTGGTCAAGTGTTTTACTTCTGACCCAGCTGTCAGATCCATAAGTTAAAATTGGTTTGAACACTGTCTTGTACACAGCTAATTTAGTGTTCTGACTGATTTCTCTCTTATTCCATATGAATTTATTCAATTGACTTCCCACCATACCAGCTTTGCTGATTCTGTTGTCTATTTCTATATTTAATTTACCATCTTCAGTAAAAATCGTGCCTAAATAGCTGAAATGTTTTACTTGTTCCACAGGTTCTCCATTCACAACACAGTTGACATTTTCAATGATTCTGCTTATTTTCATTGTCTTTGTCTTTTTATTGCTGACCTTCATACCATATCTATTACAACAGCTATTCAATTTAGTCAGAGAATCTTGCAGACTTGTATTTAGAAGTATAACATCATCCGCATAAAGCAAAGAGCTGACATTAACATCTCCAATTTTGATATCATGTTTAATACCACTTTCCTTCATAATGTGATCCATATAGATAATGAATAACAGAGGGGATAATGTACATCCTTGTCTCACACCAGATTTAACATTAAACCATCTTCCTGTACTTCCTTCAATTCTAACTGCTGACTTACAACTCAAATAAAGACTAAGTATTGCTTGATATAATGCCCCATTGACACCATATAACTGAAGCGTATTGAATAGTTCTCTCTTGGCACCTTGTCATATGCCTTTTCCAGATCAACAAAACTTAAATACAGATCTCTGTTATATTTCCATGCTTTCTCTACTATTTGTCGTAAAGTGAAGATCTGATCCTGACAGCCTCTATTTGGCCTGAATCCAGCTTGTTCTTCACCAAGCTTTTCTTCCACAATTCTTCTCAACCATTTCTCAAGTATACTTGCATAGATCTTGCCAGGAACACTCAGTAGGGAAATACCTCTGTAATTCTCACATGCAGTTTTATTTCCCTTTTTATATATGGGTACTATGAGAGCTCTACTCCAATCATCGGGAATTCGTCCCTCTGTCCAGGCTTTCTGAACTATGCAGTGCAGCCACTGTAAGACTCTTATACCACCATACTTCAGCATTTCGGGTCGAATATCATCTACTCCTGCTGCCCTTCCACATTTAAAGCCTTTGATAGCTTTTTCTACTTCTAGTATGGATATGTATTCCTGACTGCATGCCTGGTCAATGTTTTTTACCACTGTGTAATCACTGCTTGTTTCATTTAGCAGTTTTTTAAAAGTAATCACTCCATACTTCAAGAATATCTTTTTCTCCCGTTTTCATGTCACCTTTATCATCTCTAATTCCTTTTACAGCACTCTTTCCTCCATTCTTAAGCTTCTTCAACAACCTCCAGAATGTTTTGCCACCTTCTCGATATTTATTTTCTATATTCTTCCCAAAGTCCTCCCATGACTTTTGTTTAGCTAGTTTTACACAGTGTTTAGCATTCTTGCATTTGTCTCTATATTCTCTAAGAGCACAAGCTGACTTATTTGACAGGAACTTTTGGTATGCTTTCTTCTTTTCCTTCACTGCCTCTTTAACTTCCTGTGTCTGCCAGGAAGTTCTGATTTTTTTATCCTTACAGATAACTTCACCACATGCCTCTCTGGCAGAATCAATCAATGTTTTCTTCAGAGTTTGCCACTGAATCTCCAAGGTTTGATTCCTGTTCTCAAACTCTTTCATTTTTTCTTCAATAATCTTTGTGTATTTTAGCCTACAGTTCACATCTGAGAGCTGCTCAACTTTTATTCGCTTAAAACTTTCTTACATGTTATTCTTTTCAATATGAAATTCAATTTTATCCTGCTCAGACTAAATAGTGATCACTTCCAATTTCAAATCCTCTGTATACTCTGGTGTCCTGCACCAGGGAGAAAACATCACTATCAACAATAACATAGTCAATGAGACTTTTCTTATTCCTAGCCTCTTCTCTCCATGTGAATTTGTGCACATTTTTATGTTCGAACATGGTGTTAGTAATAACCAGTCCATGTCCTGAGCAGAAATCCAACAGATATTTGCCATTATTATTAGCTTTGCTCTTTTCTCCAAATTTTCCCAAAATATTTTTGTATGTCTCACAATCATTTCCTACTCTGCTATTTAGATCCCCAACAAGGACCAACTTTTCATTTTTCATTGTGTCAGTTGCTTTTTCTAAAGCATCAAAAAATTCCTCCACTTCTACCTTAGTAGAACCTTCTGTGGGACCATAGGCACAAATAAGTCTCATTGTCCAGTTCCCCATTCTCATATTTGCTCACATTACTCTACTTGAGACTGACTGCCATTCAAGATTAGCCTCGTATTTTGTGTTGAATACTATGGCTACTCTTTCTTTTCCTTGATTGTCATTGCCTGAATATAACATTTTGTATTTATTGCTCAGAAAGATCTCACCAGTTTTGGTCTATTTTGTTTCAGTCACCCCTATTATGTCGATCTGGTACTTATCTAATTCCTCAGCTAGCTCCATTTCTTTGCCATTCAGGCTTCTTACGTTGATAGTACCGATCTTTAACTCTGGTGATGTTGAGTTGGGGTTTATTTTCAGATTTGTTCCAGTAGCTGACTTTTCGCTGTTCGCCCTCGTTCCCTGGCGAAAACAGCGGTGGCCTTGTTTAACCAGGCAACGCCCCAGCCGGCATGAAATTTTGTCATGTTGTACCATCATTTTTTATTTTGGTTTAACCAATAAGAATACAATTTGGTCGGCTAAATCCCAAATTGCCAGCCCATCCTCGTTCGTTCAGTATCAAAGTAGATACCCAACAGGGTGCACCATGAGAAGGTGAGGATTGGACATTAGGTTAGAAGCCCTGGTCGGTTCTCCGCATTCCTTTAAAGGCTATGTGGAGGTCTCCTCTCAGTTATACAGCTTTGACCCTTATATTATAATATAAATATATTATATTATATTCTACTACCAACAGAATATGATAGTAATACCTGAATTTTATTTTGTAACATTGTACTGTGCATTGAATTGTATTGTGAAATATTGTCATAATTATACAAGTTGAATAGTATAATATGTATAATTTGTATACGTGATGTGAATAATAAAAACTTAAAAAAAAAAGTTTATATATTAGTTATTTTGTGTGCTGTAATAACACTTGTAGAGTTCATAATGCACTAGCATATAAATGTCAGCATGTGAATTATTTAGTAATAGTTACATACAGTACAGTCTCATGAGATCTGCATTTTCACAAGAATTTGCCATTTTCAGAAGTCATTATTTTTTGGTGTCATTCCTTACCTAAAAGTTACTATATGGTAAAGGAAGACAATCAAATTCTGGAACATTCATATTGCTGGTATTAATTGAAAGGATGGTTATTTGGGAAAAACAACTCATATAGTAGCTTGCTGTTGTATGTGAATTAGCTGGGTTCATGTTTCTGTAGGCCAAGTAAGTGTGACACATATATGCATATTATTATAAATATCAGCAAATAAACAGAAGATGCCACTTATTTTCGTAGACAATAAAATAGTTCCTTTGCTATTGTATTATCTTGCATGGGCTATAGGCTGTTCTTGTTTTGAATGTATTAGGATTGAGCCAGATTAATTTTCATTCTGATGTTTCTAGTCCAGTTGTATATATTTGCCAGGTCACTGGTTACTTATTTCAAACATTATATCATGTAATTGTAATGCTAGTTGCCATGCCAATATAATGAAAACTAAATAACAAGTAATAAAAGTTGTTTACGTCAGGTGAAACTTAACACAGGGTGCAACTGAAAAAGAAATAAACTGTGACTGTTCTAAAAAGAAATCTTAGTTCCCCCCATTGGCAGGCTCGGTGACAGGCCAGTTGGGGGGTTATACTAACAAAATCGCATCAATATAATACATGGACCCTGCACTGAAAGTGGATAAACGTGCAGGGGAAGAAGTGATGACAGTTACCATTTTTAGGGTTCCTTGCATTAAAATATTTACAGTTACAAACTATAACTTTGTAAATTTTTTAATGTGAGTCTTGCTCACAAAAAGTTATAGTTCTGTCAACATTAGTTGAGAAGAGAGGAAAATGGGTTAGATAATTTGGAGACTCTAGTGATCAAATATGGATCTTTATCATGCCACTTCAGGCCTCCAATAAACAGGATGATGGTCTTGCATTGAGTGACAAAATTCATCTGTCACCTGAGGGCATTCCCCAAAATCCAAGCCACAGTAGGATTCAAACCTATGGTCAGAGAGCAGAAGTGCATAAACCATTTGAAGGATGAAAAAATCTCTGCTATAAAAAAAAATTCCCCAATTTTTTTAAAACTAAATGAATTTTGTATTGTCCCTGATTATGTACACAGTTATGGTCAATAGTGGTATTTTGATATTTAAATCAAGTTTTATAAGATCACTGCAGTCATAGCAATCATGGTCTTCAAGTCACATTATAAAATTTGCACTTGTAATGTGATATTAAGGGTAATTTTTTACAGTAACATGCAACCCACCAGAAAAAAAGAATACACAACTGACTCTCAAATACAGCAAATTTGCAAGGAGTGAAGAAATGGTTTGTTATAGTGAAGTTGACAGCATATTCTATTTCTTGTTTTTTAGAGTCTCAGCTAAATGCCCATATTCTATGGGATTTTAACCAAGACTATACTGCAGTTTTAGAGAGAGTTCACTATAATAATGATATCTGCAAAAATAGCAATGATAATTCATCAATTTGGTGAAATCATTAATTGTTGCTTTTCTTAAGCAAATACAAGGGTTTCCTTGAGTATATACAAAATACCATAAGTTCTCTTAATATACTTTGCATGTGTACAATATATTAATAAAATACATTTAAAAAAACTAATATATTTTGCAGTGTCGATATGGTATGTGCATTTCACTGAAAAAACAGAATTCATGTGGAGAAGTTTTTAACTGTTCTAAAAAGGCTAAATAAATTTTCTCAAGAATGCATCTCTCTCTTCTCTCTGAAAATGTGTAGTTATAGATAATAAGAATAACCACCTTATGCACCTGCTAAATCAGTAGTTACAATTAACTTAACCTAATGTTAAGTTGATAATAATCAACTCTGTTTGAGAAGAAATAACTCAGAAGTACTTCAATATTTTCAATATATATATATACAGGGTGTTCGGGATAAATTTGACAGTTTCGTAAGGAAAAAGAAAATCTTCTTTGTATCTATTAAATTTAATGAATTGACAAAAAAACATTACAGGCAGAGTTAGTTACAATACTATCAACAAGATTTACTCAAAATAACCACCATTAGCATCGATCACAGCTTCAATTCTGCTTCGGAACCTCGAACAAGCTGATGCTACAGTCTCCCTGGGAAGCGCCGCAAAAACTGTTTTAATTTTATCCATTAACTGGGCTTTTGTATTACTGGAAGTGCGATTGGTGTCTTTTTCAACTGCGCCCCATACAAAATAATCCATGGGGTTAAGGTCTGGGGAGTTTGGAGGCCAAACATTTGGACTGGTGAAGTCGTAGAAATTTTCAGACAACCATTTTTGACTTTTCCCAGAGGTGTGGCAAGGGGCCGAATCCTGCTGCCATACATACGGCCTACCATTGGCTACCCTTGTTATCCAGGGCTTGACTACAGTTAGCAACTCCACGAACAAAGCCCGAATTCCAATGCCAGGGTTCTTCAACACCTGTTCCTGCAGATTTGCGAGGAATTCTGCTGTACGAACGCAATCAGATCGTCTGCTAGGGATCTTTCTTCTTGCTACATCCTCGTAGTCACCATTGCAAGTCTCTAGTTCATGCCTGATTGTTTTTACTGTATTCAGGGAGCATTGGGCAGCAGTCGTAATATCCTTATTTTGATGGCGGGCACGAATCATCATGATACAAGTTATTCTCTTCCATGATTCAGGTGGGTTCCAGCTATCCATCCTTTCTGACATCTTGTATGTGAATGAAGAAGGGTCCAAACTTTTAAATGAAGAGAAGTGTGTGTTAATACATGTAACTTACGGAAAAATATAATTAATTATAAATATGTCAAATTTATCCCGAATACCCTGTATATATATATATATATGTGTGTGTGTGTGTGTGTGTTAAAGATACCAAGCAATTTTAAACCTGGTTTTACTCCATTATATATATATATATATATATAATGAATTCATATAAAGTTGTCTGTCTAGAAGAGCTAAGCAGGATTTATTAATAATGTTGCACAAAAATTTTATGATAAATCATAAAAATGGAAAGATCCTCTGCATATTAAAACTAGGCTTACTGCTCTAAATGTTGTGATAACAACATGGTACCAGAATGTAATAGTAAAGAACTACAGGATGTCCACATTGGTCTGTAGTTTCAACATATTACTACTAAAGTGTATGGACCATGGTGTTGAAATTGTACAAATGAGAAGTAACACTCACCAAGTTTTTGTAAAAAAAAATCAGTACACTTCCACGTGTGCGCCTTTAGTAGCACGCACAATGTCAAGTCGATAGTCCTCTGATCAGGTTCTTTGACGCATGTCATGGGGTGATGGAGAACATAGCAGCAGAAATACGATATTTCAGGTTCTCTAGGCTGTCCACTTTAGTTGCATAGACTGTGTCTTTCACATACTTCCCCACACACACATACAAAAAAAAAGAAAAAAAAAAGTAGGGTACGATCTGGCGATCGTGGTGGCCAGGGAATCGGTCCTACACGTCCAATCCACCATTGTGAGAAGACCCTGTCAAGAGTTGCATGGATCTTCAAATGCCACTGTGGTGGGGAATCATCCTCTTGAAAGAGGATGTGCAGTTGCAATTCTTCGAGTTGTGGAAAGACGAAATTTTCCAGAATGTCAAGATAAATCATTCTATTAATATTGCTTTCCATGAATAAAAAAAGGCAATAATAACGCTTCACATTACACCACACCAGATGTTTTACCTTGGGACTATCATGCACGTGTTCCATGACACAGTGAGGATTTTCACTCTCCCATATCCTGACACTGTGCCTGTTCACTTTTCTGCTGATATGAAAAGTGGTTTTGTCTGAAAAGCAAATCTGGGAAAGAAAATTTGGATTCTCATCAACATGTTCCAGAATTTCAGCTGCAAACATCACCCATTATGGCTTATCATTAAGCTTGATTTCCTTATGATGGATGACCTTGTGAATGGTGGAATGGGGTATTTGCAATTCATGTGAAGCTCACCTAATGGATTTTGTCTGGCTTCACGCAAAGGTCTTGCAAATCCTTGCTACCTTCTCCGATATTGGATGCTTCCCTCCTCCATGTTGTTTCAAAATTCTTCATGTCATTCGGAAATTTTCTTTCCACAAACAGATACTCTGGGGGGTCAAGTGCTGCCTTTTTGTACACCTGACAGAATTTACACTGCACTGCTTTGATTAATTTCAGCTCAGCTAACCACCACACAACTTGCACTTTCTCTGCCCCTGATGCCATGTTTAAAACTATGACAGCTCTATCCAGCAGCACCACTACATCATATCACTGGAAAAAATTCTGGATGAAACTTGTGAAGTCTCAGAAACATTTGAACAACCCGAACCTTACATATTTCATTTTGATTTTTTACAGGTCTTTGAAACTAGGGAGGTCCAACATGGACATCCTGTACAGTCAAACCTCACTATAGCAAACACTACTATAAAAAACTTGCTCATTATAACAAACTACTGATTCCATCAACACTAACAAACTATTCCTGATCCCTACAAGTTTTCTATAGTGAGGGTCAAATGTAGATGTCTGTAATTATTATTCAACATAATAGAACCTAAGTATATAAAATAACTTAAAAATCTCTATACCTCGTAATCCATTTCCAGACATGCAAACATTGGATTTTCAAATCCAACATCCACGCCAACCATATGATAAACCAAAGTGTTAGACTTATGAGCTTCAAGTGGAGAAGAAATAGTCAGACGGGCAGCAGCATCACGATTCAAAATATAAACCAGCTTTTGCTTTTCAACAGCACCTTTGAAATAAAAATTTAAAGCTAACTATAAATGCAAACTAAATTCCATTATCAAATAAATATATATAATTCATAAATAAAATAACAGGAACAACTATTCAGACTGAGTAATAATATTTTGGTCATTGTATCCGAGAAATTTTTGCTTGCAGTGAACTAAAATTTACATACCCACAATGAGAACTTACCAGTGCACCACTCACTATCAGAGGCAGATGTGTCCAATAAACTACTTCATTGCAAATCTCACTTCTTGGTAGTAAAGAAATAAAATAATCATTCAAACACATTACTATGTATAACTTAATAATACACAGTAATGTATTTTCTCTACTGAAACTGACTTAATATAAGAAATTATGTTGCCAAGACAGTCTTATATAAAGAGATGAGAGTCAGTCTTAAATGAAGGTGGTGGGGTTCCCCCCCCTCCTGAAAAACTCAGATTCTTCATCCAGCAAATTAGACAAACTGACTGTCAATGATAGACCTATCACACTATATAGACAGCAACAACTGTTTAGCTGTCTTACATTACACTGACCTTGAATTACATTTCTTGTATGAGACAGGATTCAATCTTGATTCGATCCTGACTCAGTCAACACATTAAGGAGAATAGATTAAATAACATCAGTTAATGTATGAATAATCAGTATAATCATATTTTACATAAATTCAAGGACAGATAAGGATGGTTAATTAACATACTGTAGATTCTGCTGTTATTCATACTACTAAATATTACCGTCATTACTGTAAATTTTAAATGACAGTTAATAGAGTAATAAATAATGATTAATGAGAAATCAGCATATATATATTTTACTACTACTGTTAATTCTTAGTGGTCAATTTAATGACTGCAATTACAAAGAGTGGCAAATTAAAGCTAACATGCAACTAGCAATGCAGAACACTGCTGACACTGAATATCATGAACATTAGATTAGCTAATATGAGAAATTACTAGCATTGTTGAACATGCTGGTATTGGTTCTATACATAAATAAATATAAAAAACAAAACAGATTGTGTAAAAGTATAGATGGGAAACAAGCCAGCCTATATAAAGAGTTTGGAGGGGGGGGAGATAGATCCGTGGTTCAACATCTTTATGTTGAAACATGGCATTAGCAATGACTAGTTTGCGTCCTTAGCAGAAGTCCAGTAAAGTGAAAATCTGATCAGAATAACTTTCAGTCAACTAGAACCCAAGTTGTTGAAGTTTCCTTTAAAACAATTTTTCTTAGCCTCCTTTTCTCAAGTATTTCTGCATAAATTTTACATGGAACGCCCAGTAAGGAAATTTCTCACTGTTTTCCACCTTTTATAGATGGGTACTATATGAGCTCTACTCCCGTCATCCTGACCCAGTAACTAGGCCATCTGAATTATGTGGTGCAATCATGATAACATTTTTATACCTCGATGTATTTGTTTTCAAAAATCTTGTTATCTATTACTATTTTAATTGGATCTTGTCCTTTAAAGGCCATCGTTTTTGATTTTTCTGTTGATATTATCATTCCACAATCTCTGGCTATTTCATTTAAATTTAAAATATCTTTTCTGTGAGTTAACTTCAGAATTGGTAATTATTATTTGATCATCAGAAGGAGTGTTTAAGTTCACAGTAGGAGAAAGTTTAATACCTTGATGGAAATTTTTATTCCATTTTATTATAATTTAATTTAAATAAATATTAAAGAGCTGCGGAAAGGGGCCATCCCTGTCAGACTCCATGGTTTATCTCTCTCTCGGATATGATAGTTCATAATTTAATATCGTTTGTATTTGATTATTTTCATATATACTTATGATAGCTTTGGTATTTGTCTTTCATTTAATATGTTAAATAAAATACTTTAACTTTATCAAATGCTCTTTCAAAGTCAATAAATGTAATATCATCATCAAATTCCTGCCATGTACCCTCAAAGGGTGTACAGGATATGACAGTACTACATGAAAAAATTACATCATTACTAACTTCCAATCTACAATTTTTCTCCAAATCAGTCTGTTACTTGTCAAGACTCCAACATTACCAGATCTTATATTTCTATTGTCTAAGGACTCTTTGTACCGTATCAATCCACCTATATCTTGGTCTTCCTCTGGGTCGTTTTCCTGCCAACCTGGCAAAGAACACTTGTTTTGCTAATCTTTCCTCTCCCATTCTATTTAAGTGACCATACCACCTGAGATTAGCTCTGCTAACGCATTCCTGGATGCTGACAATGTCAAGTTTTTTCCTAATATCCTCATTTTTAATATGATATTGCCATTGATGCCATCTGTTCACGCCTCTAATCTTTCTCAGGACTCTCATATCTACGGTCTCTAGTCTTTGGTCAAGTGTTTTACTACTGACCCAGCTCTCAGATCCATAAGTTAAAACAGTTTGAACACTGTCTTGTATACAGCTAATTTAGTGTTCCGACTAATTTCTTTCTTATTCCATATGAATTTATTCAATTGACTTCCCACCATACCAGCTTTGCTGATTCTGTTGTCTATTTCTATATTTAATTTACCATCTTCAGTAAAAATCGTGCCTAAGTAGCTGAAATCTTTTACTTGTTCCACAGGTTCTCCATTCACAACATAGTTGACATTTTCAATGATTCTGCCTATTTTCATTGTCTTTGTCTTTTTATTGCTGACCTTCATACCATACCTATTACAACAGCTATTCAATTTAGTCAGAGAATCTTGCAGACTTGTAGCGGATTTATTTAGAAGTATAACATCATCCGCATAAAGCAAAGAGCTGACATTAACATCTCCAATTTTGATATCAGGTTTAATACCACATTCCTTCATAATGTGATCCATATAGATAATGAATAACAGAGGGGTATAATGTACATCCTTGTCTCACACCAGATTTAACATTAAACCATCTTCCTGTACTTCCTGCAATTCTAACTGCTGACTTACAACTCAAATAAAGACTAAGTATTGCTTGATATAATGCCCCATTGACACCGTATAACTGCAGCGTATTGAATAGCTTCTCTCTTGGCACCTTGTCATATTTCTTTTCCAAATCGACAAAACTTAAATACAGATCTTTGTTATATTCCCATGCTTTCTCGACTATTTGTCGTAAAGTGAAGATCTGATCCTGACAGCCTCTATTTGGCCTGAATCCAGCTTGTTCTTCACCAAGCTTTTCTTCCACAATTCTTCTCAACCGTTTCTCAAGTATACTTGCATAGATCTTGCCAGGAACATTCAGTAGGGAAATACCTCTGTAATTCTCACATGCAGTTTTATTTCCCTTTTTATATATGGGTACTATGAGAGCTGTACTCCAATCATCGGGAATTCGTCCCTCTGTCCAGGCTTTCTGAACTACGCAGTGCAGCCACTGTAAGACTTTTATACCACCATACTTCAGCATTTCTGGTCGAATATCATCTACTCCTGCTGCCTTTCCACATTTCAAACCTTTGATGGCTTTTTCTACTTCAAGTATGGATATGTATTCTTGACTGCATGCCTGGTCAGTGTTTTTTATTACTGTGCTGTCATCACTGCTTGTTTCATTTAGCAGTTTTTCAAAGTAATTACTCCATACTTCAAGGATATCTTTGTCTCCCGTTTTCATGTCACCTTTAGCATCTCTAACCTCCTTTTACAGCACTCTTTCCTCCATTCCTAAGCTTCTTCAACAACCTCCAGAATATTTTGCCACCTTCTTGATATTTATTTTCTATATTCTTGCCAAAGTCCTCCCATGACTTTTGTTTAGCTAGTTTTACACACAGTTTAGCTTTCTTGTGTTTCTAAATTGTATTCTCTTCATTTCTCTATTATTAATTTTAGGCAAAAGGCCAGGTCTATACATGATCTTTCTTTTCTAAATACATTTTGTACTTCTAAAATAAAGCCTTCATTATATTTTATTAGTTTGTTATTTAAAATTCTGTTAGATATTTTATAACAGGAACTTATGACTCTATAATTTTTTGAGTCATCTCTACTACCTTTTTTAAAGATAGGGGTCACTATTGCATTTTTCCATTCTATTTGTGTGATACTTGTTGAATAGATTTTATTTAAAAATTATAAGTCTTTCTTTAAACCTTATTCCTGCATATTTATATAATTCTGAACCTAACTTATCTTCTAAAGGTAATTTTCCATTTCTTGTTCTTTCAGGCTGATTTCTAATTATTTTTTAGTTATTTCTTTTTTATTAAATGTTTGCCAGTTATCTTTTTTAAACTATTTATCTGTCCACAATTCTGCATAGAAATTCCTCTAATTTCAATTTGGTGTTAATTTTATCCTTTAATGTTTTAAAATCTTATATACATTGGGTCTTCATCATCATCAAATTCCTGACATGTACCCTCAAGGGGTGTACAGGATATGATAGTACTACATGAAAAATTTACATCATTACTAACTTCCTATCTACAATTTTCCCCCAAATCAGTCTGCTACTTGTCAAGACTCCAACATTATCAGATCTTATATTTCTATCGTCTAAGGCACTTTGTATATCAATCCACCTATATCTTGGTCTTCCTCTGGGTCGTTTTGCTGCCAACCTGGCAGAGAACACTTGTTTTGCTAATCTTTCCTCATCCATTCTGTTTAAGTGACCATAGCACCTGAGATTATCTCTGCTAACGCATTTCCGGATGCTGACTATGTCAAGTTCTTTCGTAATATCCTCGAATTTAATATGATATTGCCATTGATGCCATCTGTTCACACCTCTAATCTTTCTCAGGACTCTCATATCTGTGGTCTCCAGTCTTTGGTCAAGTGTTTTACTTTTGACCCAGCTCTCAGATCCATAAGTTAAAAGTGGTTTGAACACAGTCTTGTATACAGCTAATTCAGTGTTCCGACTAATTTCTCTCTTATTCATTATGAATTTATTCAATTCACTGCCTACCATACCAGCTTTGTTGATTCTGTTGTCTATTTCCATATTTAATTTACCATAGCTGAAATGTTTTACTTGTTCCACAGGTTCCCCGTAAACAACACAGTTGACATTTTCAACAATTCTACCTATTTCATTGTCTTTGTATTTTTAATGCTCACCTTCATACCATATCTATTACAACAGTTATTCAATTAAGTCAAAGAATCTTGCAGACTTGTAGTGGATTTATTTAGAAGTATAACATCATCCGCATAAAGCAAAGAGCTGTCATTAACATCTCCAATTCTGATATCATGTTTAATACCACTTTCCTTCATAATGTGATCCATATAGATAATGAATAACAGAGGGGATAATGTACATTCTTGTCTCACACCAGATTTAACATTAAACCATCTTCCTTCTAATTCTAACTGCTGACTTACAACTCAAATAAAGAATAAATATTGCTTGATATAATGCCCCATTGACACCATTGACAACCTTTTCTTATGCCTTTTCCAGATTGACAAAACTTAAATACTTAAAAACATTGTTATAATCCCATGCTTTCTCGACTATTTGTCGTAAAATGAAGATCTGATCCTGACAGACTCTATTTGGCCTGAATCCAGCTTGTTCTTCACCAAGCTTTTCTTCCACAATTCTTCTCAACCATTTCTCAAGTATACTTGCATAGATCTTGCCAGGAACATTCAGTAGGGAAATACCTCTGTAATTCTCACATGCAGTTTTATTTCCCTTTTTATATATGGGTACTATGAGAGCTCTACTCCAATCATCAGGAATTTGCCCCTCTGTCCAGGATTTTGAACTATGCAGTGCAGCAATTGTAAGACTTTTATACCACCATACTTCAGCATTTCTGGTCGAATATCATCTACTCCTGCTGCCTTTCCAAATTTCAAGCTTTGATGGCATTTTCTACTTCAAGTATGGATATGTATTCCTGACTGTATGCCTGTTGAGTGTTTTTGTGCAATCACTGCTTGTTTCATTTAGCAATTTTTCAAAGTAATTACTCCATACTTCAAGGATATCTTTTTCTCCTGTTTTCATGTCACCTTTATCATCTCTAACACCTTTTACAGCACTCTTTCCTCCATTTCTAAGCTTCTTCAACAATCTCCAGAATATCTTACCACCTTATTGATATTTATTTCCTATGTTCTTGCCAAAGTCCTCCCATGACTTTTGTTTCTGTTTTACACAGTGTTTCGCTTTCTTACATTTGTCTCTGTATTCTCTAAGAGCAAAAGCTGACTTATTTGCCAGGAACTTTTGATATGCTTTCTTCTTTTCCTTCACTGCCTCTTTAACTTCCTGTGTCCACCATGAAATTCTGATTTTTCTATCCTTGCAGACAACCTCACCACATGCCTCTCTAGCTGAATCAATCAGGGTTATTTTCAAGACTTGCCATTGAATCTCCAAGATCTGGTTCCTGTTCTCAAACTCTTTCATTTTTTCTTCAATAATCTTTGTGTATTTTAGTCTACAGTTCACATCTGAGGGCTGCTCAACTTTTATTCGCTTTAAAACTTTCTTACATGTCATTCTTTTCAATATGAAATTCAATTTTATCTTGCTCAAGACTAAATAGTGATCACATCCAATTTCAAATCCTCTGTACATACACTCTGGTGTCCACCAGGGAGAAAACATCACTATCAACAATAACATAGTCAATGACACTTTTCTTATTCCTTGCCTCTTCTCTCCATGTGAATTTGTGCACATTTTTATGTTGGAACATGGTGTTAGTAATAACCATGTCCATGTCCTGAGCAGAAATCCAACAGGTATTTGCCATTATTATTAATAATAATAACATTGGGTCTTATTTTATATAAATCATGTTCTAAATTAGAAACAAATTTATCCATTGGTTCTCAATGTCTATTTCTGACTTCTCTTTTAGCTATGGCTCTTTTTCTTTTATATTCTATTTCATCTTCTAATCTTTTACTGACATACCATTTATGATATGCTTCTTTTTTCATTTTGATTATTTCTTTGATTGTATTGTCCCATATCTTCACTTTTTTCTTTTCATTGAATTTTTTGGTTTTTCCTAAACTTGCATTTGCTGCTGTATTTAGTAATGTTTTTATATTAAGCCATTCTATTTCTATTTCTTCATTTTATTTTATCTAAATATTGGCTATTTCTTTGATCATATAGCCATTGCATATTTGCATCATTTAATAATCTAGTTTTATAAAAAATGTTTTAAATTTTCTTTCTGTTCTTGTTATTTGTAGCAATTCAGGTGGTAATCTTAATTATATTTTAACAATAAAGTGGTCACTACTTATTTCATATCCTCTGTGGACTCTAATATCTAAAGAAAATTTTGATGTCTTTTCATTTAAGATAAAGTAATCTAATATTGATTTCCATCCTCTTGCTGCCCAAGTATATTTATGTATGTCTTTATGTTTATAGAAATAATTCATTATTTTAAGGTTATTATAAACTACAAAGTCAATAAATTTTTACCGTTTCTGTTAACAGTACATTCTCCATATATTCCTATATTATTATTAATTTCCGTGTTTCCAATTCTTGCATTTAAGTCCCCTGATAATATTACATAATATTCTTTGTTTTTAATTATTTTATTATATATATTTTGTAATTGATCATAAAATTCAATATCATCATCTTCTCTTCCTTCTTCTGGGACATATAAACCAATTATCGTTAAATAACCTCTTCTTTCTATTTTTTAATAAAAATAGATCTTCTATCTATTTTTATTCTAGCTTCTATTATTGTTCATTCCATAATTTATAATATTTTAACTGTTTTGAAAGGGTATTATGAATCCAAATCATAACACTTGCTTGTGCTGTTTGGTCTCTGTCGACTCCACTATATATATTACATTAAAATTTTCAGTTCTCACGGTTCCTTTTAATTTCTTTTTTTGTTTCAGTGATTACTGCCATTTGAAAATTTCTTTTAGTTAATGTTTAAGCTAATTCTAATTTTTTATATGCTATTCCTCTAACATTCCAGTTTGCTATATGTATTACATTTTGTTGTTTCCATTTTCGTTTTACTTTTCAATTCCAGGGTCATTTTCCATAGATTCATTTCAAATACCTTTCTCTATTAACTTAGAAGTAAATTAATGTTCTCCATGTCAAGTCACTAGCCTGGCAATGGATAATCCAGTGGTAGGGCTGCCATCTTAAGGCTTCTGAACTTTCCTTCTAACAAATTTAGACCTGTAGGAGGAATATGATATATTGAAAGGGAAAGAGTAGATTTTGGAGAGGACATAAATATAGGCCAGAAATGGAAAGATCCTATAGCCCTCGAGTACTCTAATAACATAAGGATCATAAAATAAAAAGAGTTGGCTGATAAGGACTTATAGGAAAGAGTGAGTAGATCTTACTCAAAGAGGAGGAAGAAGAAGAGGACAGATCTAGCTAGGGGACCATGGGAGTGCCACATCCCTTACAATCAAGACGATTGCCCCTTATGGCCCTGTTAAAAAAATACTTCTTAAAAATGTTACCTCTTGGCTTCCTGAATTTACAAAAAAAAAAAAAAAAAAAAAAAAAAAAAAAACACCTCAAGCCATTTTGTTCCTCTCTTCCTCCCCACCAAGTAAATGGATTACCCAAAATTCACAAATCCGATAACCCCCCTCATCCCACAGTGGATACTACTGACTACCTCACCTTTAAACTAACCAGACAACTAGCTAATTCCTTATCCCCCCCCCACTCCTTCCTAACTGGTCATACTTCATATGACATAAAAAATTCTACGACTTCAAATCTTTGATCTTGAATTAAATTTTATGGAGGACTGATATTATGGTTAGTTTTGAGATCAACTTCTTAATTTCCCAACATCTCCCTTTTTGACACCTTAATCTCTTCAGTTTCTCTTCTTTCACTAACCAGTCTGGGTAGTGACCCTTCCATTAATGCATAGCAACATGCACATCTGAAAACCATGCTTGGCATTATGGGATATTAAGGCAATGGATTGAAGTCAACAGCCTCTGTATACAAGTAGCCTAGTAATGAAGATACTTCATGTGCAAATTTTGTTTGCTTACACTTGGATAATGGATTAAACAATAATGTAATTTCTTGTCAAGTACAATGTCCATGCTAGATAGTTTACTTGAAAGAATATCAGACAGACTACAGTGATGGAAGTTATCATCTTAGTCTATCTGACTAAGATGAGTTCTTCATATAGCCACATGAAAGAGTACCTTAGGGAGGATTAAAGTTTAGAAAAGAGAGACTTGTTATTTTTTCTATAATGAACTTGATTCCGAGATGCTGACTGGTGAGTTGAAAGAGGAATAAATCAATGGAAAACAACTATTATGCTTCACTGCAGCAAATATAAACAGGACTTTTTTTTTTTTTTCCAATCAGCAGATTTAAAAAAAATCAACCAAATCTTAATAAATATGGATGCACAAAAATTTCTTAAGAGCTGAGGAACAGTAATTCTCAAACCTCTCACCCAACAGTCAAGGTTGCCTTATTAGTGCAAAGAGAGCATCTGTCTTAGGACTTAACATCTTCCACAATATCTTGTGGTGTTGGTGTGCATCATCAATTCTTGTATCGTATCCCTAATGTTGTCGCTGTAACAAACAAAATACTGAAGCTATTAAATCTATGTTTAATTCTTTCTTTCATTTTATTAAACCTCAACATGAGCTTCAGCCAGCACTTAAGCCTAAACAAACAGTAACAATCACAGATAAAATACTGTATATTATAAACAGAGTGATCAAAATCATGATTAGTTTTGTTTATGTTAGACCTTACTGGACTATGAAGTTATGCAGCCAATTCCTTAATCTTCTCTCAGAACTGTTGTAAAAAATCTATTAGATTGATGTAGTCTTAGCCAAGTGACAATATCTTTTGTAGAGTAAATGATAGCCCTGACTTTTTTTCACATCCATTGTGTTTCTTAATATATTAGCAGTCTACAGTCTTGCCATAAATACTGTTACAGCTTCTGCACACCATCACATGAGCACAGTTCTATTTGTGGCACTGTATGCAGCCAACATTCACATGTTTATCAGAAGAAAGAGAGTTGTCTAGCTGTATGGGTTAATATGCAGTGGGGAGATTATGAGAACCATGTAACTGTAATAGTAGTTCTCAAAATTGGAATGCAGCTGCCTGTTATTTTCAATACACTAAAAACACTCAGGATCAGTAGAATATTTGTGTCCCAGACTATTAACTGTTATAGCGATACAGAAGACGTATCTGACTGCCAAAGAACTGGTTGACCACACTGCTTTAGAATGCAACAGCTTATGAAGGCACATCTCCACCGTAATTCTGTGAGAATGCAGAAATTGATGTTGCAAGAAATGAACATTTTGCAGAACAATGTCATGTGTACTAACTGATGACCTGGTGGTGAATGCCTATCATCAGTCTACTGGACATGTCCTAACACCACAACTTATGCCATAGAGAGAGTGATAAAATCAAAGGCACTTCTCCAGCAGTACAAGAACAACAGACACAAAGATATCCTCTTCACAAATGAGAAGATTTTCATTTGTTTAACTGAAAAGTTGTTTAACTGCCAAAACGCTCAGGTATATGTAATGGAAATTTTAACAAAGGCCTGCATTGTCTAGCAAAAAAAAAAAAAAAAAAAAAAAAAAAAACGTATTTCACACAAAAACTCTTATTAATATAGCTTGTGTACAAATGCCAATCAACCTGTAAGGGCTATCATTTTTAAACAAATATTTCATGATCTAAACATGAAATATTGGCACACAATCATCTGTGTTAATTTATCTTACATAAGAAAAACATTATTTAACTATCAAAATATAATAAGAATAAAATCTTTTATAATTACACATATGCAATAGTCCGCATTTTTTATAAACAAAATAAATTTCTTTTGTTTGCGATAGAAGTTTTTATGACAAACAATCTATAAAGAATAAATAAATATTATCTATTGAAGTATACGTTATATTTCTCTTTTGTTTTTATACTTCAAGTGATAATCAACGGTACCAATCAAGGGGCATTATTTTATAGTCCTATTTATTTATATGTGATTACCAAAAGTGAATTCTTATTTGTAAAATGGTGGTAACAGTAACTATAATATTTTATTTAATAAAATCACTTTGTTAGGTTACCGTATGAGTTTGTCACTTAATATATTTCAAAATATTATGGTTTTTTTTTTGTTTTTTTTAAACATAAAAAAGTAAACAAGAAGAACAAAAGGCTCGCAAATTTGAGAAAAATTTAACAAAGGGCTCAGGCGAGCCCCTTATAGCTCACAGCTGGGTATATGCCTGACATAGTCGCACAGCATGTGACATAGCACCCAGGATTCAGAGAGGTCATCACCTTGCATCAGTGGTAGTTTGGTGTGTGGGGGGGGGGGCGTATATGGCCCCTGAACAACACGTTGTTTCACGGTAGGCAGTGGACCCCTCCAACAGGGCACAATCCCTGCACACAAGGCAAGGACCACACGACAGTGGTTGGAGGCAAATGTACCTGACCACATATAACCATCTGATTGGCATCTGGAAGTCCTGATCCGAATCCGATGGATTTCAAATTGTGGCCGAGGCTTGAGAGAGAGTGGCCTACAAAAACTGACACCCCAGCATCTCTAGCCTGAAGGTGGATTTGGAACGAGAAGGCTGTGTGTGTGTATGTGTGCCATCATCAGTAGGTGACCTCATAGATTTCGAGTATGTGTGAAGGCAGAAAAGGGACATCTGGAACATTGAGTGCTGCTATATGTGGTTTGTATGTGTGGAAAGCTATAAATGATTTACTGATAGAACAAACGTTTATTTGCTCATAAGTTGTAACAGTTTTTATGGCTAGACCAGGTATCCCTCATAACTTGCCTACTCATGCAATGTTTTGTTGTATTTCTTTTTGTTTCTTGGGAGAATGCATAGAAGACAAAAGTCTGTCAAGAGAAACTACTTGCCATAGAAAATTGATCTGCAGCATTCTATGTATAAGAGAGTCACTGCTAATCAGTATGGTTGGGCATTTCTGTTAGCTATCTAGCTTGCATCAGTTTTTTCAGGGGACTCAATGCTACAATCATTCATTCAAGGTTAGTATACTTCAAGTTGTTTCAATTCTCTTTAATTTCTTAGTCACTCTTCATTTGTTGCTTTAAAAATTATTACTGGGCTTGCAATGGGATAATGGCAAGAACTCTACCAACTACTCAAATCCATATTTATACCCACATGTACATTTAACTACTACTAGTTCAAGGTTGGATTTTTATGTTGGGGGAGAGGTTAGGTTGAACACATGGAGAAAAATGTAGTGGGCAAATCATAAACTAACTAATCATCACTATGGCCAAACTGAAACATGTATTATGAAATTTACCATAAATATAGGTTGGCTTTTGTATACTCACTCATAAGGGTCAAAGCTGTATAACTGAGAGGAGACCTCTAGTACCCTTTAAAGGAATGCGGAGAACTGACGGCTTCTGACCTAATGTCCAATCCTCACAATCTCATGGTGCAGAGGATGGGCTGGAAATTTGGGATTTAGCCAACCAAATTGTATTCTTATTGGCTTAAACCAATATACAAAAGGATGGTACAACATGACCAAATTTCATGACGGCTGGGGCGTCGCCCGGTTACACAAAGCCCCCGTTGTTTTCGCCAGGGAACCAGGCGAACAGCGAAAAGTCAGCTACTGGAACAAATCTGAAAGCAGACCCCAACTCAACATCACCAGAGTTAAAGATTGGTACTATCAACATAAGAAGCCTGAATGGCAAAGAAATGGAGCTAGCGTAGGAATTAGATAAGTACCAGATCGACATAATAGAGGTGATGACTGAAACAAACAAAAAAGACAAAAACTGGTGACATCTTTCTGAGCAATAAATACAAAATGTTATATTCAGACAATGACAATCAAGGAAAAGAAGGAGTAGCCATAGTATTCAACACAAAATACGAGGCTAATCTTCTTGAATAGCAGGCAATCTCAAGTAGAGTGATGTGGGTAAATATCAGAATGGGGAACTGAACAATGAGACTTATTTGTGCCTATGGTCCCACAGAAGGTTCTACTAAGGTAGAAATGGAGGAATTTTTTGATGCTTTAGAAAAAGCAACTGACACAATGAAAAAGGAAAAGTTGGTCCTTGTTGGGGATCTAAATAGCAGAGTAGGAAATGATTGTCAGCCACACAAAAATATTTTGGGAAAATTTGGAGAAAACAGCAAAGCTAATAATAATGGCAAATACCTGTTGGATTTCTGCTCAGGACATGGACTGTTTATTACTAACACCATGTTCCAACATAATGTACACAAATTCACATGGAAAGAAGAGGCAAGGAATAAGAAAAGTCTCATTGACTATGTTATTGTTGATAGTGATGTTTTCTCCCTGATGCAGGACACCAGAGTGTACAGAGGATTTGAAATTGGAAGTGATCACTATTTAGTCTTGAGCAGGATAAAATTGAATTTCATATTGAAAAGAATAACACGTAAGAAAGTTTTAAAGCGAATAAAAGTTGAGCAGCTCTCAGATGTGAACTGTAGACTAAAATACACAAAGATTATTGAAGAAAAAATGAAAGCGTTTGAGAACAGGAACCAAACCTTGGTGATTCAGTAGCAAGCCTTGAAGAAAACCCTGATTGATTCACCCAGAGAGGCATGTGGTGAAATTGTCTGCGAGGATAGAAAAATCAGAATTCCATGGTGGACACAGGAAGTTAAAGAGGCAGTGAAGGAAAAGAAGAAACCATATCAAAAGTTCCTGGCAAATAAGTCAGCTTTTGCTCTTAGAGAATACAGAGACAAATGTAAGAAAGCGAAACACTGTGTAAAATAGAAACAAAAGTCATGGGAGGGCAAGAACATAGAAAATAAATATCAAGAAGGTGGTAAGATATTCTGGAGGTTGTTGAAGAAGCTTAGAAATGAAGGAAAGAGTGCTGTAAAAGGAGTTAGAGATAATAAAGGTGACATGAAAATGGGAGAAAAAGATATCCTTGAAGTATGGAGTAACTACTTCGAAAAATTGCTAAATGAAACAAGCAGTGAGCATAGAGGTAAAAAACACTCAAAAGGCATACATATCCATACTTGAAGTAGAAAAAGCCATCAAAGGCTTGAAATGTGGAAAGGCAGCAGGACTAGATGATATTCAACCAGAAATACTGACGTATGGTGGTATAAAAGTCTTACAGTTGCTGCACTGCATAGTTCAAAATCCTGATCAGAGGGGCAAATTCCCGATGATTTGAGTAGAGCTCTCATAGTACCCATATATAAAAAGGGAAATAAAACTGAATGTCAGAATTACTGAGGTATTTCCCTACTGAGTATTCCAGAAAAGATTTATGCCAGTATACTTGAGAAACGGTTGAGAAGAATTGTGGAAGAAAAGCTTGGTGAAGAACAAGCTGGATTCAGGCCAAATAGAGGCTGTCATGATCAGATCTTCACTTTACGACAAATAGTTGAGAAAGCATGGGAATATAACAGAGATCTATATTTAAGTTTTGTCAATCTGGAAAAGGCATATGACAAGGTGCCAAGAGAGAGAAGCTATTCAATACTCTACAGTCATATGGTGTCAATGGGGCATTATATCAAGCAATACTTAGTCTTTAATTGAGTTGTAAGTCAGCAGTTAGAATTGAAGGAAGATGGTTTAATGTTAAATCTGGTGTGAGACAAGAATGTATCCCCCTCTGTTATTCATTATCTATATGGATCACATTATGAAGGAAAATGGTATTAAACACGATATCAAAATTGGAGACGTTAATGACAGCTCTTTGTTTTATGTGGATGATGTTATACTTATCAATAAATCCGCTATGAGTCTGCAAGATTCTTTGACTAAATTGAATAACTGTTGTAATAGATATGGTATGAAGGTGAGCAATAAAAAGACAAAGACAATGAAAATAGGCAGAATCGTTGAAAATGTCAACTGCATTGTGAACGGAGAATCTGTGGAACTAGTAAAACATTTCACTTACTTAGGCACGATTTTTACTGAAGATGGTAAATTAAATATGGAAATAGACAACAGAATCAATAAAGCTGGTATAGTAGGAAGTCAATTGAATAAATTCATATGGAATAAGAGAGAGAAATTAGTCAGAACAGTAAATTAGCTGTATACAAGACGGTGTTCAAACCAATCAAATTCCTGACAGGTACCCTCAAGAGGCATATACAGGATATGATAGTACTACATGAAAAATTTACATCATTACTAACTTCCTATCTACAATTTTCCTCCAAATCAGTCGTTACTTGTCAAGACTCCAACATTATCGGATCTTATATTTCTATCGCTAAGGCACTTTGTACCATATCAATCCACCTATATCTTGATCTTCCTCTGGGTCGTTTTGCTGCCAACCTGGCAGAGAACACTTGTTTTGCCAATCTTTCCCCACCCATTCTGTTTAAATGACCATACTACCCGAGATTAGCTATGCTAACACATTCCTGGATACTGACAATATCAAGTTCTTTCCTAATATCCTCGTTTTAATATGATATTGCCATTAATGCCAACTGTTCACGCCTCTAATCTTTCTCAGGATTCTCATATCTGTGGTCTCTAGTCTTTGGTCAAGTGTTTTACTTCTGACCCAGCTCTCAGATCCATAAGTGGTGCAATAGAGGTCCATGCAGCGTGCATCGTGGTGGTGCAATGGAAGTCCTACTTATTAGACATGGGGGGGATTATATAATACACAAATAAATAAAAAAAGACATGGGGGGGAATATATAGTACACAAAAAAACAAAAAAAAATGCGATGACTCTTAGCTTATCTCCTACCCTGTTCTTCATGCTTTTGCATGAAAAACAGGGCGGGGAAAAATGAAATTGTGGGAAAAAAATTTGAAATTTTTTCCCATACATAGTTAAATGTGAGCTTTTATATCTTACTCAGTTTTAATGATTACTTTGGATGGAAAGATTTTGTGTTTGAATCCTTTTTGGGACATGAAGAACTTTTATAAGGGCTTTTCAATTGAAGGTGAGTTAGTTGGTCTCATACAGAGGCAGAAGGATTTTTCCCTTCTGCCTCTTGAGTTTATTGCACAAACAGGCAAATGGATGGATCAGTGAATACACCATACAAATAACATTAACCACCCTATCAGAGTGTTAAGGTTATAAAGAAGCCAAAATACTTTGCTGTGATTTGCCATTGCCCCTAACACACAGAAAGATGAGAGATTTGACAATATATTTGGAAAAGCTCACTATCTTATGCTAAAGGAAATTCACTGCAGCAAACTAATCTGATGGAATCTACAAATTTATGATAGTGAAAGAAGACTTCAATAATAATAAAGCAAACATTTATGCCACAGTGGGATTCAAATCCTGTTGATAGCAGAGTAGTAAACACTATTCACTCAGTCCCAGAGGTTGGGTGTATTGTATATCTGTCAGTGGGTGGCTAGATTAGTTTGAAAACTAAGTGCTACCAACAAGTGATTTTTTTAAATGGTAATTCGCCCTGCTTACTGAAGACTCAAAGTACCTCGAAACATACCATATTTAGCCTGTAGGGTAAGGTTCAAGATTATCTCTAACCTTTTAGCAAAACGCATCGTACTAATGTACTATTTCTCTCACATATGAAAAGTTGTAAATGTTTCATTGGAAAATTTGCAAATAAAGATTTGTGGTTTTGGTAGAGACTCAATAGTTTGTTATAGTGATGTTTGCAATATTGAAAGCTGGTTACAATACCATCTTGTTTGTGATTATTCAATTAAACTTTTTTTTTCTATATGATAAAAGTTGCATATGAAAAGAAAAAAATGATTATAGAATTTTCCAAATACACTCAACCTCACTAGAGTAAACCACTGCAACAAACTTGCTACAACAAACTGTTGAAAGTCCCAACCAAAACCTCATTAGGTGCAATGCTATACTAAAACATACCATCCACTGTAATAAACTATTTCTGTGATCCCTATGAGTTTGCTATAGTGAAAGATGACTGTACCTTGTCTTTTCTGATCTTATATTTTGTTAATTAAATGGAAATTTAACAATTGATTAAAGTTTTATGAGGGTCATTAAGGGGTGTTTTGTAACAGGTTAATATTATTAAAAAATAAACCAATGAAAAAAATTATAATGTAAATATTAATTTTATGGCTATTTTAGCCTATTTTTGTCTAGGAGTCCCCCTTTTTTTATAATGTCAATAACATTATAAAAAAAAGGGGGTCCTCCTAAACAAAAATAGGCTAAATAGCCATAAAAATAATATTTACTTAGACTAGTAACATGAGAAGTTTCCAAGAAATAATACCTATCATAATGTAAAATCTGTCCGCGCGGTTAGCCTAGTGGCTTTGCGCTTCGCAACCATATGCCTGGGGAAGGAGTGTCCTAGGTTCGATTCCCGTCGGAGACGTGAGGAGCTGAAGGATCTTCCTCAGCCATAGCCAAGTTAGCCGGTCTTGGGCGCGGGCAGTAGGGTTTTTTCCGCCAGTTTATCTGGTGTTTTTCATCCCGCAAGCAGGCAAACCGGCCCCTTGAACACACAGGGATACAGCCAAGAATACCTTGAGGCATAGGAGTGACCATTCTATCCTCGTATTTCGGTTACGAAATCCAAGCATGCTTGGAAGGTTGTGGGCCTTAAAGGCCTGTAAAAGCCATTGGGATAGATAGATAGATAATGTAAAATCTGCAAACAAAAGATGATCTATAAATCAACACTGCCCAAAACCTTGGATTTTTAGGTGGGTAAGAAAGTGATCTTATATCATGATATAGCAAGCTTCAATTAGAATCAACCATTTGGGTCCAGATAAGAAATATTCCTCTATATAAAATACTTTATTTTCTGTATAATCAATATCTATGAGATCTATAAGATACCTGACAACTTCAGAATGATAAAACAATACATACCAATCATCACAGCACGACCTTTAGGATCAATTGCTAAATACTGTCCAGGTACAATTCGACGGCAGCCACTCTTGCCAAATGTTTCTTGGTGGATCTAAATTTTTTTTTTAAACAAGTATATAATAACCTTATGGCATCAAGTCATGAAGTTTTTTTTTTAGAAATACAGTTGACCCTTGAACAACACTGGGGTTAGGGGCACCGACCTTCCACATCGTTCGAAAATCAAATCCGTGTATAACTTCTGACACCCCAAAACATAACTACTAATAGCCTACTGTTGACCGGAAGCCTTACTGATAACATAAACAGCTGATTAACGCATATATGCATATTTTATATGGCATGTGTATATATATATATATATATATTGTTATATATTGTTGCAATTAGAATCGACTCGGTATGTATACAATTATAAGATTTAACTCACTAGAACCCGAAAAACATCGGGTTCTAGTGAGTTAAATTTTAATCTAATAAATATATATATGAAAGAATGATCATTAACTCAGTTAACATACATATTTTTTTTTTAAAAACAATTATGTAGAGACTCTCTATGTTGTTCATAGTTTATTTAAGCTTCAGTGTTTTAGCGTTTTTTTTTCTTTTTTTTATAATGTCACCTGATGAAGGCTGTTACAAGCCAAAACTAGTCGTGTTTTAATATTAAAACCTTTTTACTTAAATCTCGGTTCTAGTCATTCCATTCTTTTAAAAAAAATATTAAAAAAAAAAATATATATATATATATATATATGTCTATATGTATATACTACATTCTTACAATAAAGCTAAAGAAAAGAAAATGTTATTAAAGAAAATCATAAGTGAAAATATATTTACAATACTGTATTGTATTTATCAATACCGTAAGTGTATGTCGTCTGTTTACAAGATGAACTGTATGTCTGTCAGTACCTATATTAGCATATAGGCTAGGCTACTGTGAGGTAGCCTAGCCTATATGCTAATGAATGAATCTTTATAAAAATTTTATTTTATGTTAATTGATTGATTTAACTAATTAATAACAGTTAATTTTATGCAGTTATGATTTAACACTGCATCTTCTTTAAGTTTGTTTACATTTCTTTTGTAAATGGCCATCTACGGTGTGTAAATGTTTGTGTGCGAGTTTTGATAAATTTTAATTTTCTATAATATTTGTGTATACTTTATGGTAGTAAATGATAAAATAGACTAGTATCTACATATATTTTATGCATTCAAAACATACCTAACTTTTTCTTGATTTTTTTCTATATTTCTAAGCTATGCGCTTCGTCTGTGAGCAAATTGCCACAAATCTCCAAAAATGTTTTCCAATATATTTATTCATAAATAACACATAAAAGTGGATCTGCGCTGTTCAAACCCACATTCTTTAAGGGTCAACTGTACAGGTTTATGCAAATAAAGAATGGCAATTAGTTAATGAGATAGTATCCAGGTCTAAATAATAAACAACAAAAAAATTTGACTTTTTTTTATTTCAAATACAAGAAAATTAACAAAGTAAAAATATTTTGCCTTTGTATCTTAATTATGTTACTTGATAGCGATTTTGGGAAATGCTCAAAAAACCACAAAAATAATAAATTAACATTCATTTTAAAAATTTTATGAAATTTACAAGCGTGTTAAAAAAACTTTTTTTATTATCCCGACATTTCGATCTTCACATCAAGATCATCATCTGGAGAAAATCCAGTATTGTAAATCAAAAATAAGAATTGTAATACTAAAAATAGTACACCAATTGTTTCTGAAAGAAAACCATCTAAAAGAATGTTTATTCCTGTCATTGTAAAAATAGAATTTAGCTTGATGTAAAAATTTATTTTTTATTTTATTTATTTTTTATTTTTATTTTATTTATTTATTTTTTTCCACCAGAGGTCAAGCCAGTAGAATAACATGTGATCAAATCATTGTTTCTCTAGCTTACAGTTAATGATGTAACTCAGCTTGTTCTGTATATTTATGTACGCTCCAGATGATGATCTTGATGCGAAGATCGAAACGTCGGGATAATAAAAAGTTTTTTTTAACACAGTTGAAATTCCATAAAATTTTTAAAATGAATGCTGATCACCGTGTAACCCTAAAAGAAAGGATTACGATAATTCGTGGAGATTCGACCCACAAACGATGTAATCAATATGGTAAGCTGAAGATCCAAGTTTCAAATATGATCAATCGACTGGTGTTTTTAAAACGGTGTAGGGACAGCGATATCACTCCTAATTGCATCAGGCTAAAGAGAAAATTCACTTCAAAGGCACAAAGAATATACCACTGCATGGAGAAAGCACTACTGAGAGAGAGAGAGAGAGCAGATCCAAGCTACTAGAAAGAACCTAGCCGCTACACAAAACCAGCTACTAAAAGAAAAAACGGAGCTGTCGCAGATATCTGGATAATCCTAGAAAGGATTACGGACAATACAGCAAACCACATCCAACAAACGAAGAAAGAAAACCTAATTTCCAAATTTCAAAGACAAAAAGAACGACAAAATCAGCCACTATATTCAAAGTTTGCCACAGTGAACAACAACCAACCAGAAGCAAGAAACAACAGGAGCCAGCAATCACCCACAGGTATCAATAACATAATTAACCTATCTAACCACGCTCTAAACAAAGACGAAATCTCTATACTTAACAAAGGTTTAAATTTTGCTATATAGCACCGAAAACGATAGACAAACTCGAAGTTATTTGTAATATGGAAAGAGGCCTAAGATTCATACCTAATAACATAGCACACAAAATACATATAGAAACTGTGAACATTTTAAACCATAACAAAACAATAACAAGCAACATAACTAAACACGAATTAACAGTGATAAAATCACTTAAAACAAATCCGAACATAGTAATAACCAGAGCCGATAAAGGAAATGCCACTGTCATTTTAAACCATACCACTTATATAGAAAATATGAATCTGCTGGTCTCTGACAATAACATACAAATTAGTTAACTACAACCCAACTAACAGAACAAAAAACAAAACAGAGAAACTACTTAAATCAATTACCACATGGCCCGAAGATACAGTCAAAAAACTGTTCCCTCATTACGCACACTCCCCTAGAATTTATGGGCTACCAAAAATTCACAAAGAAAACACCCCGCTAAGACCTACCGTTGAAGGAATTGATAGCCCGACGTATCACTTAGCCAAAAAATTAGCGGCAACACTCAAGGAGTTGGTAGGTCATTCCCCTTCCTATATCAAAAACACACAACACTTCATAAACATCATCAAAGACATTACATTAGAAAAAGATGTTAGAAAAATTACATTAGAAAAATATTAGTCAGTTTTGACGTCTCTGCCCACTTTACGAATGTCTCAATCAATGACACAATCCTTCTCCAAATTCCCTCCAGATATCACAACGCTTTTTGCGCATGTATTACGATCAGGTTATTTTGTATGGCAAAATGCCTTCTACTTACAAAAAGAAAGCACAGCCGTGGGCTCGCCATTATCCCCTCCCCCCCCCCATTGCTAACTTTTACATGGAACATTTTGAGCAACTTGCCCTAGATTCCTTCCCTCTATAACCCAAAGTCTGGCTTAAATACGTTGACGATGTTTTCGCGATCTGGTCCCATGGCCACCAGACATTAGACATGTTCCTTAGCCACCTAAACAAACAACACAAACGCATACAGTTCACAAATTAAATTGAAAAACACAACACACTTCTGTTTCTAGATACACTTGTCACACGTCTTCCCTCGGGCAATCTTTCCTTCACTGTTTACCGAAAACCGACACATACGGGACAATATATACACATAAACTCCTACCACCACCCAACACAAAAACTAGGTGTCATCAACATGCTAAAAAACATAGCTCAGACGATTTGTTCTAGTGAACAGGCACTGAAAGATGAATTTAAAATTATCAGTAATAACTTACAAAGAAACGGATATAGCCAAAACACTATAAACAAAATTCTCTACAAAACCACAATAAAAAACAAAGACAAACCAGACTACAGTAAAACTATAACCATTTCCTACATTAAAGGAATATCAGACAAAATAAACAGAGTACTACAAAAGTACAACCTCAAAGCCACCTTTAAACCTCCTGCAAAAATTAAAAAGCTTACTCAACTCATCCAAAGACCCACTCCCTCCACTAGCTCACCCTGGAGTATACCGGATTTATTGTACTTGCAACATACCATATATAGGAGAAACAGGACGCACTATTCCTATTAGACAAAAAGAACATAAACAACACATTAAATATAATAATTATGGTGAAGCTGGCCTTTCTGATCATGCCCTGAATACCTTACACAGAACTGACTGGAAAACCACCAGCTGTCTACATCACACTAGAACATAGTATGAACGGAAATTCAAGGAAGCCTGTGAGTTTTAACAACAATGATGGTTTAAAAATCCCAAACATATGGAAGGTATAAATTCGACCTTCCTTACCAAGAACACCTATAAACAGGACTGTAGAAAATCCAGTATTGTAAATCAAAAATAAGAATTGTAATACTAAAATAGGACACCAATTGTTTCTGGAAAAAAAACCATCTTAAAGAATGTTTATTCCTGTCATTGTAAAAATAGAATTTAGCTTGATGTAAAAATTTATTTTTTATTTTATTTTATTTTTTATTTTTTTTTCCACCAGAGGTCAAGCCAGTAGAATAACATGTGATCAAATCATTGTTTCTCTAGCTTACAGTTAATGATGTAACTCAGCTTGTCCTGTATATTTATGTACGCTCCAGATGATGATCTTGATGTGAAGATCGAAATGTCGGGATAATAAAAAAAGTTTTTTTAACATGGTTGTAAATTCCATAAAATTTTTAAAATGAATGCTGATCACCGTGTAACCCTAAAAGAAAGGATTACAATAAATTAACATGGCCATATGGCTGCATTAATTAAAATTAAAAAATCATTTGAGAGACATTTTAAAATTAAGCTAACAGCTGTAAACCTTTTTTTTATTCAACATTAAAAAAAATTGAACGTGATTTTTTTTTCTTATGTCTGTTACAATTTTTCCTGTTTCCATGACTCTATTGTAAATAACTGTGTACTGTGAATCAGTTTGTGTGTGTGTACTCTGAAGATCATGGTTAGAAATCAAGTGAACACAGACTGAATGGAACAAGACCTGATCCCTGGCATACAAACACTGGTCACCTTTCACCCATCACATACATCAATTTTTGATACCTATCAGTCAACCATCCTCATCTAAACCAACAGTTTATAATCCAATCACATATCTTCAAACTTATGCAATAGCTTTCCATGCTGTATCCTGTCAAAAGCCTTAGCAAAAGTTCTGAAGTATCATCATGGTATATCCATTCTTGTCTAACTCAACTGTAACCTTATAAAATACACTAAAATGAATTTTACAATAAAATATTATTATAAAACTCAAATGTGACCTTCCCTTAATAAACCTATGCTATGCACTGCAAAAGTACAGATTCTCTGTTAACCCTTTCTTCTTCCTTTTCCCCTCTTTTATCCTGCGGTGTAGAGGGTCTTCTATTCATTTAACCGCAACCATACACTAGGATAAGATGGTTAACCATATGCCTCCCGGTAGGAGTCTTGAGTTCTCAAGTTCTTGAGTCTTGAGTCTGTAGGAGTCTTGAGTTCTCAAGGCTGATTTGCCTGCTTGTGGGAGGAAAAACCCTGCAGTCCATGCCTAAGAACATCTAACTTGGCTATGTCTGAGAAAGATCCTAAGCTCCTCACTTCAGCAATGGGAATCAACCCAGGACACTCCTTTCCCAGGCATATGGTTGCAAAGCGCATAGCGGTATATCCTATGTCTGTAGGAGTCTTGAGATCTCAAGGCTGATTTGCCTGCTTGTGGGAGGAAAAACCCTGCAGTCCATGCCTAAGACCATCTAACTTGGCTATGTCTGAGAAAGATACTAAGCTCCTCACTTCAGCAATGGGAATCAACCCAGGACACTCCTTTCCCAGGCGTATGGTTGCAAAGCGCATAGCCACTCGGCTAACCGTGCACTTTTTTTGACACAGTTTCTGTTAATCCATTTCACACTAAACTCTAACTTTTCCAATATCTTCATCACTTTGGAAATATTGAAACATCAACAGTTAGTTACATCCAGCTTTGCATGACCCTTGTGCAAATAAATAACCATACAATTTTTCCATTCCTGTAGAATCTCCCTTTCCTGAAACTCAAGTTATAGTTATATAGCCAGATTAAATGAACAGACAATTCTGCTGAACACTCTCTTAGTATCTGTGCCAAAAGTGAAACAATCTTTTCTTCAATCGACTACCTGCATATCATTTGCATTCCTTAGGATTATTCTTTCACAATCATTCATTCTTTTACTCAGCACACTGGTAAATTCTTTTAGGTTGCCCTTGTCATGCAGAGTGTGTTTCTTTTCATATTCAGTCAGACATAGCTTTCCATACAATACTTGTAACTTGACTGATCTGACATTTTTCTTAACTGACATTCATCTTATAAACAAAGTATTTCTTCCACATTCTCTTTTTATTGAGAATCTCTATCTTAATAAGACTGCACATTCATTTTACAATGACTATTTATTCTTTGAACTCTAGATATGTCTTCTGATAATGAACCATTTAAGCACTTTTAATGTTTCCCATGAGCCTCCGTAGCTCGGTCAGTATAGATGAAGCCCTTTGGTCAGAAAGATCTGGGTTTGATTCCTGTCACTGAATCAAACCGACAAAAGGTGAGTTAGCCAGTCTCATGTGAAGGTGGGGGGGGGGGGGGGTTCACCTGGAAACTTTGATTTTTCATCTCCCCAGAACATGCAAACCAGTCCCATGAGTGCACGTGGATTACAGTCATGAATACATCCCAGCCATAGGTCTGATTTGTCAGCTATATGCCAGTCCTGAGCCTGGATAAAATGGGGGAAGGACAGGGGAAGGAATGGTGAACCATCCTATAAAAATCACACCAGGAACACTTTGTGGGCAGAAGTACTTGCCTACAAAGTCACCTAGGGTCGGAAATGACTGAAGGGATAAAGCACCACCACCACCAATGCTTCCATACACTGTATATATCCTTCCCATCCAAAAACTGAAACCAAGCATAGTATTATTCTCCTCAGCTGGACATAATTTGCTGCTTTATAATTCAACATGTAACCTTTTCTTTGTGCTGGAAAATCAGATGCACAATGCAAAAACATAGCTTGATATGAATGTGTTAAAGCAATGTTACTAAATTTCTCTTTTTTACTGAGAATAACCTAATTTGCCTACCTCTCAACTTATTCATAATGTGTTTCAACATCCTGTTTTCATAACGTTGTTATGTTGAAACATGTGGGAGAGAGTATGAGTAGGAACCAAGCAAAAGCAAAGTTATGAAAGGTTTACAGTTAACCTGTGTAGTAACTGAACCCTAGGCTCATGTTGCTCCTTTAAGTTTAAATGAAAATATAAGCAAGTTTTTTTGTTTGTTTTTTTGTTATGGAGCTCCGTACTTGAATGAACTATTTTTGGATATAGTCGATTTATGATTATGCCATGACATGTGGCTAAAATTATGTTGTTAATGAAAGGAAGTCATCCATTTCATATTTATTGCTGAAAATAATGATATCATTAACCTATCTTGGTAGTTTTAACTTCTTCTATACATATGGGGAACTAAGTTAATTGTGTAGTGAATCAGCCTTTAAATTAGGATAAATTATTTTGGGGGAAAAACATAAAATTTAAAAATATGGAAGAATAATGAAAATAAAATTGGGATATAAAATGGAGAAGTAATACATAAACACATCCGCGCGGTTAGCCTAGTGGCTTTGCGCTTCGCAACCATATGCCTGGGGAAGGATTGTCCTAGGTTCGATTCCCGTCGGAGACGTGAGGAGCTGAAGGATCTTCCTCAGCCATAGCCAAGTTAGCCGGTCTTGGGCGTGGGCAGTAGAGTTTTTTCTGCCAGTTTATCTGGTGTTTTTCATCCTGCAAGCAGGCAAACCGGCCCCGTGAACACACAGGGATACAGCCAAGAATACCTTGAGGCATAGGAGTGACCATTCTATCCTCATATTTCGGTTACGAAATCCAAGCATGCTTGGAAGGTTGTGGGCCTTAAAGGCCTGTTAAAGCCATTGGGATAGGATAGGCATACATAAACACTGAGATATAAAAGTACTGAATAAAACCAATGGTATAAAATTAATGAGTGAACTCGATATGAGAACACTAAATTAAAACTAATTATAGAAGCTATAGATAAAATTCAAAATAAAAAAGATATGAAAACAAAGAATAAAAAGAATAGATATAAAATTATTATATAATGCAAGATCAAATAAAAATAAGATTTTAAAAATGCTTATAAACTTAAAATATATTAAAAATATAACTATGTACTAAAATTGGATAGTAACAGTAAGCAATAGATGGCTGGTATGAGAAAACAGATATCCATGATATCATTATTTTCACTAACCAATGAAATAGATGCCCTTTTTCGATTTAACGACATCTCATGGCATAATCATCAATCCACTGTATTAAAGTATTTTTAAAAAAAAATAAATAAATTCGCTTATACATTCTCAAATAACTGCAATTTATGTTATTTATTAGTTTCATAATTTTTCTGGGTTTCTACACCCCCCCCCACCTGTTTCCACATAAGCATTCTTTATTTCATTCTTTCTGTCCACAACTTCTTTGAGGGGTGAATTGGTACACTTCAAAGTTGTAGAAAGGAAGAATGTTTTCATAAATACTGAATTATGTGTCATGCTCGTGATGTAAATAATTTGTTATTATAATCAGCTCTGTTAAAACACATTAAATGTAAAAGCATTTTGCTTTTACATTAATATCACATTAATATGTTAGATTTCATGAAAACACATGTACATCAGGTATCTGGTATATAAAAATTCTACATTTTTAGTATCATTCTGAGTTTCCTACAACAATGAATTTACCAATGTTACAATACCTCTATGAAACAAGAAAAGTACTTTAATAATATACATCAATATCAGTAAATATGAATCAGTAAATCATAATTTGCAAAAGTAATTACAGGAGGCTATATAACCTCTGCCCTGTGAAAACTTACTTTTTCAAATACATTCTTACTTGGATTATACTCCAAAATCACTATTCGACCAGAATCTGATCCAATCACGAGGTAATCTGAAAACATTTAGATTAAAAGTCTTATATTATTATATATATATGTATAACATAAAAACAATTATGCCTATAACTTTAACAGATCTGATGGAAGAAGCATCAAACTTCAGAAGGAAAGTGTTTTATAAACTACCTAGATACAAGAAAGTTTCATAAACAGTTATATGCATGATCAGCTAAATTTCAGTACTGGATAATAGAAAAAAGTGAATTTATTCAAAAACTACACGGAAAGTTAGGAGAGCACTACATCTTTGCTCAGAATGTGAGATAAGAAATTTGCAATTAGCTTTGTCATGGAAAAGTGCCTTGTACTTTTTTTTTATTGTTTCAATAATTTTAAGTTAGTCTTATTCTTTCTGGCCAATAATATACTGTTGGTTTCACTGGCTGTGAGTCTTGCTACAACATCAAGTACCTTGAAATTTGTTTGTGATCCACCAGACACAGGATATTCAACTAATATTGAATAGTTCTGTGTTGCCCATTGAGTGTTGTTTTAATAACACTTCTTTCCTCAATTTCAGAACAAAATATATAATCACAAAGGTCTAGCTATGGATTACTCATTCTTAACTAGCCAGTTCACTCAGAGAACTTTGAACATGCCTTAGAAGGAGCAACAAACAAAAAATAAAAGATGTTGATGACATTTTCACAGTGTGGCTGGGTACAAGAGAAATAACAAATCTGTAAACCACTTCAAATGAGATGCATCCAAAGTTACACTTTATCCACGAACTGAAGCAAAAAGATTGTTCCCATACTTTGATGTAATGAAATAAATCTCTACTCGTGATAAAATTACTTATGAAATGAATTTATCATGGAATTTAAATTCACATGAAGAAAGACAGACAGGAAAGTACTACCTGCATTTTACATCATCAGAACTCTCAGAAAAAGACTTATAGGTACATAGAAAACAGAACAAAAGGATAAACAGTGATTATGATTATAATCCAAGTTAAGTATGGATGTTAAGACAGGAACCAGAATACAAGATTACTCAAAATGAGATCACAATTAAAGGGCAGTTACTCTCTCATATATAAAGGTGATAGACAGAATTAGATATTCCTTAAAAGCTAACAACATCAGTCATTTTCAACTACATAACTAATTAGTTGTATAGATCAAAGCGATCACAACAAATAAAAGAAACCAAAAAAAGAAAAATGCGCATACAGGTTTAGTATTCTGTACCACAGAAATTTTCTGTAAGAGCTATGGAATACTAACCACATTATATATACCAGAACAACAAAGAAGATAGCCATAAAAATCTTATATGGGATTTCTTCATTTTTTAGAAAAGACTCAATATGGATCGTAACAGTTGCATGGAAAATTTGCATTTGATTTTTTTTTTTTTTCAGAAAAAGAATATGAGTAGAACTATCAATAATACACGGGTGTGTTTAAAAAAAAAAAGACCACACAAAATAGGGATTCATAATGATGCACAAATTTTAATAAAACTGAAGCAGCTATCAGGAAGTGATCAATACATTTAATAATAATAATAAATCTGTCCTTATCAACATTATTTAGGTCTTACAAATTTCTTACAAAAAGCAAATATGCTGAGTATGATATGCTAGGAAATATAACAAGACTTTATAATAAGAATTAGAGAAGAAATAAATGTTGGAATAATCTTAAAGAGATATTTCAATCAAACCATTAAAGTGGAAGTAAGCACAAAAAAAGCAAGATGACAGTAGGTCATTTTTATTCTTTAGATGTTACAAGTAAACCATATGGTGAAAAAAAAGGAAAGGAAAATAAGGTGCAGCCAATGTCATTAATAATAATTTAATTTTTACATCTCATTTAAATAGCAAATGAAGCTGGATTATGTGAACTGACTCCTCAAACATACTGGAATTATTTTTTATTTATTTATTTTGCTCATATTAATATCCACACTTATAATCATTAAGATCAAATCGCTAACAGAGAATTTTAGTCTTACAATCACAACAATGATGCCATAAAATAAATAAATAAAAATAAATCATCAAATGCAGTCTTCTTCTCTGTATTATATATTCATGCAAGTGATTATTTTTTTTCAAGCATGTTTAACTTTAGTAAAAATTCAAAGTTATCACAGAAATCTATATTAAGTTTATCAAACTGCACATCTTGTAGTTTGGCATTAATTCAAATGATACTACTAAAATATTATTTAAAATATTTCAGATATACCTTTTGATCCTCCAGTTAATCTGAATCCCATCATGGAACGAATAACTCCGAAGATTTCTATTGTAAGTAGAGTATGAACCTTTCCTGTATTAGCATCTGGACGCAATAGTTCTAGAATTTTGCCTCGTGAAACTGCTATTTCCTGCTGCTTGGTACCCGAAAAATTACCATGCACAGCATGAGTAATTCCTGTTGATCTTTGTAGAGTTAGATTATAGAGAAACATGTTGAAGCTGTTTAAAAGAAAAATAAAAAAAGAAAATCAAAATCAATTTAATTAACTATACTTTGAATGTATATTTAATTTGACGGTATTGCTTAATGTGATTAGTCATGGGACATTATCGTTTGCTTTCTAATCCTGTGAGATATTTGTATTTTATCATAACATCACTAATATGCTAGTCAGGAAAGCATTATGTAATGAAAACAATTATGCAAATTCTCCAATGTGTATTGGAGAATTTGCATAACATTTAGATAGCCGTTGGATCAATGGCTAATGTATCCACTCTCTGACCAACATGCAGTGGGTTCAAATTTCACGTTGGGCATGGATGATTGCGACTGTCTTGAAGTGAGTGATCAATTTCATCACTTGGTGTAAGACAAAATGTCCTCAGCCTACCCATGGTACTAATGCACTATAGGTTTATAACCTTTCACAAATGGAAGTGACATTAAAAAATAAAAAAAAACAGGAATGAAAGGAAATTATAACATACAAATACAATACAGAAGAATGAAAAATAAGACACTTGACATTCAACATTTAAACCGCCACTAATTTATTTTTTTCTAATAACTTAAGTGACAAACTACTAAACAGTAATCAATGATAGAAATGGACTAGTCTCACCAGTCCGTATTAACAAAGCTTTGAGCATTTTGACACTAACAGCAGGATCTTTATAGAGGCTTCTCAAATTAAGGCAAGTTAGCAGTCTTATACACTAACTCACCTTCAACTGAAGAGTCTCATACATCTGACTTCCCTTCAAAGGAAGAATAACTTTCTTTCCTGAAATCCAATGTTTATCTCTGGCAAGCTGATAAGAGAACACATCCAATTAACAAACAAATAGAAATGCATTTGTAGGCAAATTACTGTAGCACAGATTGGAGATAAAAGATAATTTGTGTAGTGCTTTTCAGGTGGAACTCCATGAAGGTACCTTATATATATATATATATATATATTTACAACTAATAAATAACTTAGCACCTCTAAAGGAGAGTAGGAAAAAAACGGTACAAATAACATTATTAGCTGGTCTGCACTTGGTGTGGGGAAATAACTGATCTCCGACTAATCTGTCTTATTTATCACAAATAAAACGATTCACGTATAATAAATATTTAATCAATTTCGTTATTTTGTATCATGTTGTGTTCTACTTTATCAATAATTTTCATGTAATATATAACATACGCCAACTAATGTTTTCAAATTTTAAATAACTTAGTTTCTTTATGGTCATCGTATTTATCTTACGCATTGCATACCTATAATTTATTCTAAAATATTTTATATTCAGATTTTCTAATTTCATATATCTAAACTGGCATGATAGAGGTAATAATAATAAACGAACAAAACAACAAACCTACTTATTAAACACAACAGTTTCTATAGCAGATTCATACGAGGTGCACAGCAGGTGTCTCTGAGATGACGGAATTCGTAGGTGAAGAAACTAAATAAATAAATAAATAAAATTTTCAGAATTTAGAGTATTAAAAACATAACATTTTAAAATTTTAAATAAAATAAATAAATAAAGAACAATAAATAAATTTAAGACGAATATCTTTAATAAATGATTTGCACGAACTACAAATTATGATTACTTTAAACTGGCCAAGAAATTACACTCTTGTTTGATCCGTTATCCAAGTGCAAACAAAGTCATTTGTAAAGAAGAACAAGAATATAATTCTTCGCAAGTTTAATTTCGTTTGCAACGAAGTAAAAAAAAAAAAAAAAAAACTTTCCAAATGTGATTAATTGTAATAGGATGTCGGCGCAGGAGAGCGAACGTCAAATCAGTGTTACGAAATGTAAGAATTTATTTCAATAAGCAATTATAAAGACATTCTCAGCTGACATTTTCATAATATATTCTCATCATTAATATTCTCATCATTAAGAATGGGCGTGATATTTTTTTTTATTAGCCTTCTATCCTTTTTCAACATTCTCTCAAAATACAGGTAACCAAATCTATAAATAGGAGTCAGACAGCTTAACTTCATATGACATGTTCAGTCGACATTGCTTCCACCTGTAGAGAGTTCAGTGATTGTAGAAGGATAATGGCCTAAAGAAGATGCAGCAAATGACATAGAGGAACCTCAGTTACTTTCAGAGACAACGAGGACACATAGTGCATATGTATCACCTAACAGTCAGCATTAATATTCTACATTAATTTCAGTTATAGGTAAGCTGTCCATTCCAGTGCCTGCTATAGGCTTAAGCACAAGAGGCAGCGGCCTAGGGGCGCAATGGCTTTGGGGCGCCAACATCGTAAAAAAAGTAATAGCATTAGTCGAAATAATAGTCGAAGCGTTGGCAGTACGACCAGTGCTCCCAAAATGCTCTTTTTAATAAATACGCACTTTTTTTTGTCAATAACTAGAAACTGCTTTTAACAATGAAGAATTTTATATGCCTGTCTTGTCTTACAATGCGTTGATAAACTGGCCTAGGGACACCGCATACCTTCGAGCCGGAACTGGTCCATTCTTAATGCACTCCAAATGAGAGACACTCGATCTCATCTCAAGAGGTCATCCCTGAAAGTTGAATAAAGGTGTGGTTAGTAGGTGTATGAGGATTACATTTTTTGCTTGGAAAGTGGTGAATGAGTGGAATGAATTGACACAGTCAGTTAAGAGTGCTTTTTCTGTTAATGGGTGTAAGGACAGGTATGATAGATTGTGTGGATAGATTGGATCTCCCGCGATGAGTCTTCGGACTCCATGGATGTGCCATATAATAATAATAATAATAATAATATAATCTCATGGAATCAGGAGCATACGAAGACAGAAAAGACCATACGAAGACGAACATAGTTCTCTTCCACCTGAATTGCAGTTCACCAGTCAAAATGCTCAAAGTATAATGCCACAGCGTGACGCTGCAAACGACGCATCAATACTCGATCGCTCATTGGTTCTAGGCTCCATCAGTTACCAACAATATTGATAGTGCTGATTCTCAAACTGCTGTCATGGATCTGGAGCCCAGAGAGAGAGAGGGCTTGCCTTTTGTTCTTGGTCCTACACTGACTAAACTACAATCCACGAAGAGAGAAAGAGATGTAGTGGGAAAGGAAGGAAGTGTAAAATATGAAAACAGACATGAAACTGAACTTAGAAAGACGGTCGAAGATATGAGAACTGATAGGTAGTCAAAAGGAAATTCAAGAAAATGAAATCAAAACTGAGTTGAGGGCGATGAATAGAAAGATTACGAAGCTCGAGATTAGTTTAGTGGATACAGAAATGGGTAGTAGAGAGAGTGGAATGAATATGAGAGCAAGGGAGAGAGTGTAAATGATAAAAGTCGAGAGAATGGAAAGAGAGGGAATGATAAGATGTCATGAAAGTGCAGGAATGAAGGAAAGAGACGAAAGCGGGAGAGCATTTCTAGAAAATATGGGAAAAGAGAGAGTGAAGGATGCTAATGTGAGTAAAAATGAAGCTATGATAGTTAAAATATATATGGTGATTCGATCACTGAGCGTGCAGAATAACATGTCAAACGGCGCTTGCCAGATTGAACACTGGAGAGAATCACTTTTGCAATGAAGAGAGGAGAGTGTGGAGGTGGTGTTAATGGTGGTTAGTACAAATTATCTGACACGAATCGTTAAGCAGATAGCAAAGGATTTAAGAACAATATTAGAGATTGTGTAGAAGAAATGTCCTAGGTGTAGGACAGTGAATGTGCTTCCTCGATTTGACAATGCGAAGCTAAGTAGAAGTATGATGATAATAAATGATATGATTGCAAAAATGTAGGAAGAGAGGTGGAAATAGTTAAACAGATGATGTCCTAACTGGAATAGAAGTAGAAGGATATAATATTTTCCAAATGGATACAGGAAGAGAAGCACAGAGGGGAGTGTGTTTATGATAGCTGATGAAATGCACCTTCTCAGGATAGACAGCCAGGAGGATATAATGCATGGCTTTGAAAGTGTGTGGTGTGAATCGGAGATAGCCAGAACCAGATATACACTTAAATGTTCCTATTCACAAGGATATGCTGAGGGTGGTGAACATGAAACGTTCAGGCAAATTGGCTTGGAGTGTGGAAATTGTATGGTCATTATGGGAATTTTAATCGTGGTAATATAAATTGGAGATGAAATAACCTGTGCTAATAAGGAAACTCATTTCAGAGTTTGCAGTGAAGGTAGGTTGAACCATATGTAGAAATGAATGTTGCTATAAGCAAAAAAAATGAAAAGGGTTATGAGCAGCAAATTTTATTGGTGAGTGAAAAACATGTGATCTTTATGGGGGATTTCAATTATGGCAATATGCATTGGACAGAAGGAGTAGCCTAGGGTAATAAGGAAACTCATTTTCTGGAATTCTTGAGAGACAAATGTCATAGACATCATGTTTTTGTGGGAACCCGAGGATGAAGAGTTTGGGATTTGGTTATAGCGTCAGAGGATTTGATTGTTACTGAAATGTAATGCTTGCTTCCACTTGAAAGTATTGGCTTGAAAGTTTCATATTGATGCAAAAGTCTTAAAGAGAACAGAAGTGATCTGGAATTACAAGGTGGCTTCCATTACTATTTTATAATAATGGAAGCCAACTTGGAGCAGTGCTCTGGATGATAGAATTAGCAGGTAAAGAGATCATTAGTGCAAGAAACCTAGTTCAAAACGATTTCTTAGCTACAGCGGCAAACTGTATACAAAAAAAATAACAAATAAAATAAAATGAAAAAATTCGAGAACGCCTTCTGTTTACCTATAAAGAGGAGGCAATGCTGTTTTATGTGTCTGACTTTTAAAGACTAGGGAAGTTCCATCTCCACTGGTAGACAATCAGTGACAGCTGGCCCAAGACTATCACTAATTGTAGATGGTAACCGGTGAACAGACGGGCAACAAGTACCGCCATCTAATGGTTCCATGTCTTAAATTTATATTTATTGTTCGATATAGTGTGGTCTCGATGGTCGATTTTCTTCAGTTTAAGGGATAAAAAAATCTGAATTTACGGAGAAAAAAGACCGCTTGCCCGTAACAGAAATGGACTAACTCTGGAAATGGTTAGAAAAAGTTCTTCTATTCGCCAACTAGATTTGAACGCTTTCTTCGGTTGACCTGGTGCTCTGGAAGCAACTGTCATTCCAAGGGGCTACAAATATCTTACTGGTATATTGAGGAGTATAAATTTTATTTAGAATATGAGAAGAGATTAACACGACATTTAAAGCACAATTCTAAGTAATTTTTTCGTTATGCGACCAGCAGGAAAAGAAATCATTTCGACGAATGATCTTGATAGACAGAACTGAAACCCATATCCCCATCAGCAGAAAAAACAGACTATACACTATACTTTACCTTCATCAAAGGTATAACAGATAAACTGAGCTCCCTTCTAACAAAACAGAATCAAAACAGTATACAAACCAATAAACAGAGTATCGACCTTCTCAAGACAAATCAAAGTTCGCCTGGGAAACACCTGGGAAGGAGAGGTCTTTAAAGCATCCTGCACAGTTTTTGTGCATGTCCGAACTTTTGACATCTGTGGCATTGCCCTGCCGATGCCTTTTTCCTTAGCGGCTCAGTTGTTATTTTGAGCCTGCAGATATCTGTAATTTCAAAAATCCTTTTTTTTTTGGGTATTGCTTATTTCTACAAGCACAAGTGGCAATGACTTTTTGTCAGATCTTATCATTCTGCTTACTTTGACTGGTGTCAGGCCTTGATTGATTAGGTCAGCAATGATCTCGTCGATTGTGATCTCAACATGTTTTAGAGAAAGAGTTCTTTATAAGATGAGGGAAAGCACGGTTATGTTCAAAAATACACGGATAAATCAGGACTTCCTAGAAGTGGCACAAGTTCTGCAGAACACGGTTCACTGTAATCGAACCCACGGTATGATTTAACATAGATTATGACAAACCACTCTTTTCCAATCAGCATTAAAAGCAGACATGAGTACCAAGAGCACTACCGTCGACTTCCAGGTCATTTCGGATTGTGTCTTTACTGAGTGTGTAGTTAAATTGCCAAAAAAAAAACAAAAAAAAAACATCTGCTTGTTTAGCTGGATCACTGACTGATTCACCATTCATTGTGTAAGGTTTGGTTCTAGATTTAAACTCCTTCACTTTTTACCCACAATATTTGTATATTTTGGTTGGTTTCTGAATTTATTGCCTGGTGTGAGACCACCATCCTGCTTTTTGGAAGCCCTGTAGCAGCATGAAAAGATTCCATGATCATCTTTAGCAGAATTTTGGGAAGATGTAAAAATAAATTTTAAAAATTAAAATAAATAAATAAATAATATTAATGAAAATTCGAGGAGCCTATGTAGCTCAGTGGATGTGGCGTTTACACACCACGGCGCTTGACCGCACGAAGGAAGACTTCGTTTCGAGTCTAGTCGGGGACTAGAGGAAATTTTTCTAAGCCTTTTTTCGACCGGTGTTCCCGAGTTAGTCGATCTCCGACACGGGCAAGCGGTTTTTTGCTACCGGAAACTCGGGTTTTTCGTCTTCTAAACTCAAGAAAATCGACCGTAGAACCCAAATTATTTCAGACATTAAATATATTGTGTTAGGGTTAGGGGCCACGAGATGCGGTACATTTGAGCCGTCTCTCTTCACTGTGTACCGCTTAATTAGTGATAGCCTTGGGCCATCTATCTCTGATTGGTACCAGTGGAGATTGAACTGCCCACTCAGTCTCCAAAAGTTATATAGGGCTAAATGGCCTCGCCTACTTCCGTATACGGGAATAAAAAGGCGTTAGCTGATTTTTTTTATATGAAAATTAGTCGGTCGTCTCTCTTCTCTGATGACATGTACAATTATTGGTAGTCTCGGACCAGCTATCTGTGATTGGCTACCGATGGTGATTGAACTGCACCCACCCTCCCCTCAGTATCCAAAAGTTATATAGGGCTAAAATGCCTCACATACTCCTGTATGGGAATAAAACGCATGAGCTGATTTTATCTCATTATTATTTTTCTTCGATGACAATAAAAATTCTGAACACAGTCACTGCACTAATGAACCATGAGTATAGCAACAAGTGGTATCCCAAATACAGTAATAATATAATGTGTGAAACACTCTTTGTATCATGCGCATTCTGTCACTTTAGAATTGATTCATATCTTTATATATATTAGTGTGCACTCTTCTTCAAATTTTTTCAAAGATATTTCTTTGGAACAGATGGTCATTCACTTCTTACTTGGTTGTTTGCAGTTCCACCAAGAATTTGATTTTTCTTTTTCTCTTGTGCCACCTGCACACGGAAATTAATTGGAAAGATTTCCCTTCCAAACTAGTACACGCCATAGAAAATTCGGATACATAACTTGAACGCTTTCAGAAAATAGCACATCTAGTTATAGTTTGGCCATGGTCCTGACACTGTTAGCAAATGTAGTATAATTTTAAAAATTCTAAACAGTAGTGGCTCGATGGAGGCTGATTTCGAAAAATTGATTTGTAGATGAAGAGTTTGGATTTTCTGATTGAAAGGTGAATAACACATTTTAGAGGATTCGGTTATTCGAAGTGTCGAATAGCGTATTCCATACGCTATTCGACAGATTTCTGTGTCTGCCCAAAATAAGGAATATCACAATCACACAATATTTTATATACACCAGGGTATTTGATTTGATGATGACAAGGTTTTGGGTGGCTTATTAAGAAACGGATCTTTGGAAGTGGAGTGAACAAGGTTCTGATATTGTATTTTCTAAGAACGTTTGCTAATTTATGTGAAACAGTACTTATGTAAGGAATAGATATATTGCCTTTGAATCTATTTGTTTCTTCTGAGTGATGTCTAGGAGGATTAAGGAGGAATTTTTCAATGCTTCTCTTGGAATATCCATTAACTTCGAAAGAAGGTTTCAGATGGTTTATTTCTGTAAGAAGTTCATTTGGGTCATCTAGAAGAGAACGGGCTCTATGTCCCAAGGTGGAAATTATTCCAAGCTTATGAGGAGGGAAGTGATGGGACTGACTATGCAGATGTCTGTTGTTATGTGTGGGATTTCTATATATCGATATTTTGAGTTTACCAGAAGAGTGAATCAGTTTGACATCAAGAAAAGGCAAGCAATTATCCGTTTCGAGCTCGGCAGTAAACTTAATACTTTGATGTCGGCTATTGAGATGTTCGAGTAAAACCAAAAGAGAAGCATGTCCATGGCTCCAATTAATACCAGGGATTTTTCTCCCGGAAACTCGGTTTTTTCAACCTGCATATAGACAAATCGGCCCTTCAGAACAGACGCAATTTACCGAAATAGAATACCAGTTGTGGTGGTGGTGGAGGTGGGCGGTAGATGGCGTTGATTGAGGTAATTCGTAGTAGAAGTTCGGTGTAGTGGTTGAGACAGTTGTATCAGTTGAAACAGTTGTAGGTGTCGTCCCGATGAGTCTTCGAACACCTTGGAGGTGTAAGGAATAATAATAATAATAATAATAATAATAATAATAATAATAATAATAATGAAGACATCATCTACATAGTGTTTCCAAACCTTAGGTGTTAATATAAAGGAAGAGATAAACTTGGTTTCAAAATCCTCTAAGTAAATATTTGCGAGTACAGGCGATAAAGGATTACCTATAGCCAGTCCATGATTTTGTTTGTATATATTATCTTGAAATATGAAATAACCAGACCTGATGCAACGTGTAAGCAAGGCTAATATTTTTTTGGATAACTTGTCCTTGAGTAATGTTAGGACTTCAGCTATCGGGACATTAGTGAACAAAGAAGTTATGTTCAAGCTAGCCAAGATGTCATCTTCATTAACTGTATAATCCTTGATTTATGTAAGAAATTCTGTAGTGTTCTTGATAAAGGATGGTGACTTGCCTGAAAAACGTTTTCAGGCAAGTCACCAAGAACACTATAGAATTTGAAAATGTTACGAAGATTGTTGCAGGCCTGGACTGTCTCCTACGAGGATAGATTAAAGGTATATGGGCGACTTCAAAAACTAGTTGACAGACGAAGGAGACAGATATGATAGAGCCATATAAATTTTTAATGGATTTTATAGGATTGAGACTTATAACTTTTTTAAGACCAGTGCATGAAAGGAGAGAACGAGCGATCATCCGTGCAGATGTTTTAGAGTATGGTTAACAAGCGAAAAAATCTAGCCAGGACTAGATTTTTTGCTTGTAAATGATTGGAATGCGTTTCCAGAGGTGGTTGTGAATGAGTTTATGGGTATATATGACAGGTATTGTGTGAATAACGGTTAGTATATCAATCTTGGGTCTCCCGACATTGATATACTTAATAATAATAATATTATTATTATTATTTTACGATGCTACCTGACAGACTATTCTTATTTTCGTAGGTAGAATCTGAAGTTTTCTGTATCACCAATCATATTGTTGTTTAAATAATGCTGTTTAAATCTTGTTTTGACTGTGTATCAATTACGTGAATAAATAATAATAATAATTATTATTATAATAAATCAGCTAACGCCTTTGTATTCCCGTATACGGGGAGTAGGCGAGGCAATTTAGCCCTATCTAACTTTTGGAGACTGAGTGGGCAGTTCAATCTCCACTGATACCAATCAGAGATAGATGGCCCAATGCTATCACTAATTAAGTGGTACACAATGAAGAGAGATGGCTTAAATGTGCCGCCATCTCGTGGTCCTAACCCTAACACAATATATTTAATGTCTGAAATAATTTGGGTTCTACGGTCGATTTTCTTGAGTTTACGGGACGAAAAACCCGAGTTTCCAGGAAGAAAAACCCGCTTGCCCGTGCCAGAGATCGACTAACTCGGGAACCGGTCGAAAAAAGGCTTAGAAAAATTTCCTCTAGTCGCCGACTAGACTCAAAACCAAGTTTTCCTTCGTGCGGCCAAACGCCGTGGTATGCAAACGCCACATCACTGAGCTACACAGGCATATAATAATAATAATAATAATAATAATAATAATAATAATAATAATAATAATAATAATAATAATAATAATAATAATAATATGGGGATGATGATTGATATATTACTAAAATATAAGCTTTACTTATTCAAGTTATTTAACAATAATAAATCACTGCATTTTAAGACATTTAAAATTTTATATATCGTCGAGACTAGGAAATAATGCGGATAATGCAAATAATGAAATAAAATGAATGATTCATGGACCAGCTATGTCTGATTGGCTAATGAATGAGTTTGACTTACCCCGTAAGCGCCAAATGTTAGGGAGGTTAAAAACGGCCTCGTTCACTCCCTATGAGAATATAACTCGCTAACGGATTTTTATTTTTTCTGTTCTTTCTTTCTTTTTAAATTCTTCATTAGGTATATGATATGTCGCGTGGCATATTTAGACGTTTCCCAAGTCGATTTGTTTTACAGCGGAAGTGATTAAACATAGTATGGAAACTATATTGTAAGTTTCCATACTACGTCCTATCGAACATTCTCGTTTTCTAGCATATTAGGTATATAACTTAACTCCTTTCATGATAAAAATTCTGGACATTTTCAGGAAAGATGCTTTTAATGTTAATAAAATTTAAATTTAAAAAATCAGCTAACGCCTTTTATACCGTTACTTGGAGTAGGGAGGCGGGTTTTAGTCCTATCTAGCTTTTATAGAATGTGTGGGCAGTTTAATCTGCACTGGTAGTCATTCAGAGATACTTGCGCAAGGTTATCACTAATTTCAGTGGCACGCAGTGAATAGATGGATAACATGTACCACCATCTCGTGGTCCTTAATCCTAACAATACTTTGTTAGGATGAAGATATAATACAGAATCAAGAATAGCTGAACTAAGTCTCTTCATAAATAAAAGATACCAACTGAAAATTATACAAGTATATGCCCCAACTACAGACCATTCAGATGAAGAGATAGAAGATTTCTATAATACATTAGAATCCACATTAAATAATTCTAAAGAATTCTACATAATTATAATCGGTGACTTTAATGCCAAGATTGGAAGCAGAGATGACCATCTGAACTCTATCGGTAAATTTGGCTTTGGACAGAGGAATGAAAGAGGAGAAAGACTTGCTGAATTCGTAGAAGAAAATAAACTCTTTATGGTGAACAGCTTTTGCAAGAAGAAAATCAACCAAAAATGGACTCGGAGAAGCCCAAATGGACAAACTTATAATGAAATAGACGTCATCCTCTCCAACATAAGATATATAATAAATAATACAGAAGTGCTTGAGAGATTTAATACAGGAAGTGACCACAGACTAGTAAGGGCAAAAGTATGGCTCATCAAGAAATGGGAACGGAAGAAGCTCATAAGGAAAAAGTCCAATTTTGTGAATCTACAAAACCACTACCACAATAAAAGCTGTTATAGAGAATCACTCAAAAATGAAATAAAAAAGTTAAACAAAGCTACTACCATCGACGATGCTAATGAAATATTTACAAAATCTACCTTGTATTGTGCACTAGAAATAGGAGGTGTAAAAAGGCACCAAATAGAGGAAAAACTAAAACAGGAAACCTTAGATCTCATGAAGAAAAGAAAAGATATGAAAAGAGATTTCAATGACACCAATAAAATAGAATATGAGGAAATTTGTAAAACTATACGTAAAAAGATGAAACATGAACCTTCATCATATAATAATAGGAAAAATTAAAGAAACAACAGAAAACAATAGTAATATGAAGTTCCTAAGATGAACATTATCAGTTGGAACAAAGGAAATATGAAGACAAAGACCGTGCATCCAAGAATCATCTATGGATAACTCCAGTGAGGAAGATCATGATGCCCCTGAGATCTTACAAGGCGAAGTGGAGATGGTACTGCGAGAAATGAAGAATGGAAAGACTCCAGGAGAAGATGGAATTATCGTAGACTTTTTAAAAATGGGAGGAAGCCCTATCATCAAACAGCATTAAACTTTTAATAAATGCATAAAACAGAGAAAAATTCCAAAAAATTGGAACAATTTAATTCTAATATTAATTTTTAAAAACGGCAATAAGGAAGAAATTAAAAACTACTGACCTAAAAGCCTACTCCCCACCAAATATAAAGTTTTCCCAAAACTTATAAATAATAGAATAAAGTCTAAACTAGAAAGAATGCAATCCTGTGAACAAGCTGGATTTAAAAAGAATTACAATACTTTGGACCATATTCACACATTAAGACAGCTCTTTGAAAAATCAATTGAATACAATAAACCCTTATGTCTGGCTCATATAGACTACGAAAAAGCATTTGATCAAGTTTAAACATCTGCAACACTAAAAAGCACTTGAAACCCAGGGAACTGAGAAACCATATATTGAAACACTAAAATATATTTACAATAAAGCAACTCCTGTAATTAAATTATATAAAAAAACAGGGAAAAGTTCCCAATACAAAAAGGCATCTAGCAAGGCAACACCATATCTCTCAAATTATTTACAGCTGCACTAGACGAAGTCTTCAGAAGCCTTGACTGGGAAACAAAAGGAATAAACATAAATGAAGAGAGGCTGCATCATCTGAAATTTGCAGATGATATTGTCCTAATAGCAGGTAATCTTGAAGATCTCGAAGAAAGGCTAAATCAGCTAAATGAAGTCTCCATAGTTATTGGATTGAAAATAAATAGAAATAAAACAAAAATAATGATGAAAAAATATATTAACTGTAGAATTGTCAAAGTTGAAAACCATGAAATAGAACAAATTACTTCATATGTATATTTGGACCAACTGTTATCCTTTGAGGAGTGCCAAAGAAAAGAGATTGAATGAAGAATTCATCTTGAATGGATGGCTTATGGGAAAATGAGAGACATATTCAGAGGTGATATCCTTATGAGTCTAAAAAGGAAAGCTTTCGACCAGTGCATACTTCCAGTCCTAACATATGGAGGAGAAACATGGACCTTAACAGAAACCCTAAACAAAAAGCTGAGAACAACACAATATCGCATGGAAAGAAGTGTAAAAACTCGAGTGGAGCTTATATATTCAAAAGCACATTGCATCGATTTTTTACAGAGGTCACGTCCCATGAGAATGTTGTAAAAATAACTTGTTTGTCTCTGTATATTTTGTACTAGATATTTTTGTAAATAACTCTTTGGAAGTTAACTATATGCACTCCTGTAATAAGAATATTTCAGAGTGCTAAAAAACAAGGCGATGTTTTGCCATGTATTAGATCTACATGGAAGGATAAGAAAGGTTGTTTATAAACTTTGTGTGTATGAGAAAGGCTTACAAGCTCTGCACGTGAACACCTCCAAAGTCAGTCAGAAAGATTCAAACAACTTTCCGATGGCCGACATCAACAAAAAAGCTGGGAAGAGAACAAAGAGTTGACCGAACTTGAAACTTAAGATGAAAGAATCATGCCAAATTCTTCGGGGTTACAAACTTCGTACAAGGTCTCAGAAAAGGCATAATAAAAAGGAACAGAGCCAAGCATAGCGTGGCTGCTCGGTTCCAGACGTCGCCAGAGACAGGACTTCCCGGATCCAAAATTCACTAGAGAAAAGAGCTGCCCAGTTCCAGACATCGCCAGAGTGACAGAGAGCTTCCTGCAGTTGCAGAGAAAGAGGTTATAGGCCGCAGACAGAGCTTCAAATTGCCGAAATTAGAAGTTCCAATCTACGGAGAAAAGTTTCCAGTTCAGAGAGGGAGCCTGTTGAGACACTTGGCGGTATTTCGAGTTACTGGCAATTTGAGCTATTTCGTGACGGCAGACAAAAGCGACAGTCGTTCAGGCATTTTTGGTGAGCCTAAGCAGAGGAAAAAAGGCGAGGCAAATTTCCCGAAGCACCTTCGCTCGGAAGTTTTTATTCTTTTCGCTGTGGGAGAGCAACATTTTTGCGGAGCTGTACGAGTCCACAGTCCGGTATGTTCCCGATAATAGACTGTGATGCCAGATTTCCTGAGGAATTCGAGATCTGAATTGAAAGATTTGCCATAGAACTTTTAGTGAAAGACTTTTGACTGAATGTGCAAAACAGACCCTTTGTAAGTTACATACTTTATATATGGAGCCTGTGTAGCTCAGTGGATGTGGCGTTTGCACACCATCGCGCTAGGCCGCACGAAGGAAGTCTTGGTTTCGAGTCTAGTCGGCGACTAGAGGAAATTTTTCTAAGCCTTTTTTCGACCGGTTCCCGAGTTAGTCGATCTCTGGCACGGGCAAGCAGGTTTTTCCTCCCGGAAACTCGGGTTTTTCGTCCTGTAAACTCAAGAAAATCGACTGTAGAACCCACATTATTTCAGACATTAAAATATATTGTGTTAGGGTTAGAGACCACGAGATGGCGGCACATTTGAGCCGTCTCTCTTCACTGCGTACCGCTTAATTAGTGATAGCCTTGGGCCATCTGTCTCTGATTGGGTACCAGTGGAGATTGAACTGCCCACTCAGTCTCCAAAAGTTAGATAGGGCTAAATGGCCTCGCCTACTCCCGTATATACGGGAATAAAAAGGCGTTAGCTGAGCTGATTCCTCTTATAGTGTGTATTAGAAGGACCTTTAAGATATTTACATAATAGTGATAAAAAGTGTCTTTAAGAGAATCAACTGGCATGTTGGAAGTTGCTATAAAGTTTGTAAAAGAACTCTAACCTCTTTGCAAGTAAACTAGGAGTTTCATAAGTTAAAATTGTAAGCAGAGAGTAAATAAGTTTTTGAGTTAAAAAGATCAATTAATGTTGAAGTAAAAAGGTTCTAATTTATGCAAAAGAATTTTTGTAGATGGATAGAGAAAGCAATCTCCCTAATGTTTAAATTCATGTATATTTCATGGTAATGTAAATAAAATGAGTTTTGATTTTTTTGTTAAAAGAGTGATGCCTGATTGTTTATTTTTAGAACTGCACTGTTCCTAAATAAAACGAACTTGTGAGCGAGAAACTAAATGAGATACCGAAGCATAAAGCTAAGTAAAAGAATAGACCACGACTGTTTGTGTAAGATAAACATAGTACGCAGTAGAATAAATGAGAAAGGATAAGAAAGAAAAGGCGCACAGCTTATTAGAATAAAGTATAGAGTAAAGATAAATCAATAATAGTAAGAAACAGCAAGATATTACAGAAGTATGCTAAAAAATAATATTAAGAGATAGTAAGACATATACCTCGATAAGATCTCAAACAGGTGTCATGGATATTGTAAAATACAGTAAACAGGCTAAATGGAGATCGGCTGGCCATATTGCCAGATGCAGTGATGGGAGATGGACTAGAAAAACAACAGTGTGGAGACCAATGGATGGAGCAAGCAGAACCGGCGCTAGGGTCTTTGCAGCCCGCATGTAATTTCTATCTAAGCGCCCCTGATAAAAATTTAAATCATTTGAAATTTCTTAAATAAATTTTGACAGAACAGCCACACGTTGGTTCGCTAAATGTAACGAACCAGGTGTTGACTAGGCAGGATAATCGTTAAAAACCCAAAGATTCAAAAAATTCTCAAAAGTTAAAGCAAATTTTGATAAAGCCACTTCACTTTAATCGTTGAATATAATGATACAGGTATTATAGCGTTCTAACCGATCCGAATCGCTAACAAAATTTAAATGAATTTTAAAGTTAAAATTTATTTGAACTAAAGTTTAAAAAATTCTTGCATTTTGAAAATGAGAAAAGAATTCAGAAATAATTAGAACATTTAATATAAGTATTCTAAAAATAACATCTTTACAGAATAACAGAAAATAAATTAAATTCGGTACCAGCTTGCCGCTTTCTTCACGCAGTGAAGAAGGCAGCAAGTACCGATGAATCAGTGATAGCCATGGGCCAGCTATCTCCCTGATTGGCTACCAGTGGAGATTGAACTGCCCACTCAGTCTCCAAAGTCAGATAGGGTAAACGGCCCCACCTACTCCCTATACAGGAACAACATGAGCTGATTTTTTATGAAATTTTTTAAATTAAAATTTTAGGGTTTTTGATTTCATATTCACAAAATTAGAAATAATGGTCTTAACGTTTAATTCCGCACATATGTCATTTTCAATAGCTAATAATGTTAAACTAACAAGGGTTTTTGTGACATACTTGTTCTTAAGTAGGTTTTAATCAATTTCAACTTGGAAAAGGAACGTTCGTCACTAACAGGTAAGGTTAATTGTATTCTTAAAGCAATTGAAAAGTTAGAGAAAGATAAATTATTGGACACAATAAAATTAAGAATATCGAAAGGGTTTTGAATATTTAAATTATCCTTCCGAAAAATATCCCGAATGCACATAACTCGTCATATAATTCTATAGCATTTACGACTTTATTGTCGCCATCCTTCAAGAGAATCTCTAAATCGTCATAATTTTTTCATAAATCTTCGTTATTAATTTGTAGTAATCTAAGCAAGAAATTGAAATTATCATAATATGTTTTTAGTTGTTCGAAATGTTCTATTAACGAACACATTGCAACGTCTAGAGTGTCTAAAACACAATCACTCTAAATTTATCTTCTAGCGATTGTGGTATTTCGTAATGATGCTCGTAGTCAAATTTTCGTGTTTTCGTGACGTTCTATTTTCATGTTATGTTCTAAATCCGCCATCTTGGTTCAAGTCACTCTTATCAATATAACAACTAATTGCAAATTGATCACCGATCCAAAAGTAGGGAAATTTATAATTATACTGCGCCACCCTAATTTTAGATTAGTCTATATAAAATAGTAGGATCAATTCTTAATTAAGTTAGCAGTCTCCTAGTCTCCTCATTTATTTAGGCCGAATTATTTACTATTCCACTTGGGGTTCCTGCAAGATTCGAATATTTATGAACGGTGCAATAAAAGGGAATTCAGGCAAACACAATATTTAGATTAACAAAATAAAACATTTAATATATGATATATATAACAAATACAAGAATTCTGCTTTAAAATGAAACAATACAATCAACTTAATACATCTTGTTAAGTCACTCATGCCAATTCAATGTTCTAAACTTTCACATAAATTTCACAGCTTCAAAATCACAAGCTTTCTTAACTCAAGTTAATAAAACGAAACTTCTTATTTAATCAGTCTCCACATATCTATCAGCTGTACTTAATGTTTAAATTCACAGGAAGCACTAATCAAGGTAGACAATATTCCAAGCAATCTTATTTCGGACTTTGAACTTCGAAGATATGTTAATGTTAGAATAAGCAAACAAGTATGACTACTCTTACCAGATACAATCTTCAATACATCAATCAATTGTGAGCACACTTATGAATTAACTTATTTACGTTAGCGGAACATATTAATAAAAATTCTCCAACGATTTAACTGAACTACTGTTAATTGCGCTTCACTACTCAAAAAAAAAAAACACATCAATAAGGCACTGATATCTTTCCTTGTTTGCTTTTCTCAAACTAGTTAATTTCAATATAATTCTTCTCAGGGCAACATAGAATTAAGACGTAATCCTAGACTAACTGGAACTAATCAGAATTTTCCATTGAATGTCCAGTTCTTTGTTTATCCGGTTACGGCATTAATTTTCCTTTACAACACAGGTGACTTCACTTGCAGCTAAGTATATAATTCACTATGTTTTGGCTCACTTCTAAACACTATTCTCATGAATTTCTGCCCTAGAGAACTTATAATTTTCTTCCGCTTCTTTTGCTTGTATCCTACCTTCCTTCCCGCTCCGCAAAAACTTCCTCTCTTCTCTAATTAAAAATCTTCTCAGGAATATCTTTCCTCTCCTTTTAGTCCGAAGGTCACGCTCTATTCGACTCGTGCTTGTTTATTTCATGCGTCTCCATGACGACAAATAAACGCAAACATTTCGCTAATGTAATACAATGCTCTACTACTACATGAGTGATTACATAACGTTAAATTTTCACAAATAAGAATAAACAGAATATTTTAGCTACTTAATCAGCTTTTTCATTACGTATAGAATTAATTATAATAATACTTTTCGTTACATCATATATAAACATCATATATATATTTTAGTTATAAAATTCTTTACATATTATTGCTTAACAAATTAATAGTAGGTTAAGTTTAGAATAAATATTTAAATAGTAATCCTAAATTAAGGAATAATAAATAATTTTTATACAAATCATGATTAATACATAATAAGCAATGTTAAATGTGAATAAAAAAAAATATTACACAACATAGTTTCATTCACAATTTAACAGTGTCTCCTTTCGTCATCGAACTTTGCTGACTACTGGTAGAAAGTTCTTTCAATGAACAAACCTACCTTCGCCTTAACTGAGCGCGATCTTACACGATTTATTGCAGTTTTTTTCAACAGAATACCAATATTTTTCAACATCCAAAGTGTGTCACCTGAAACCCTCAAGTATGTCAGTGTTGACACGCGTGTCATAGCTTCGCCATCACTGCACTAGGCTAACCGCGCAGACAGGTGAGAAGATGAAAGATGTTAATGAAACTAATCGTTTGAAGAGAAAAGAGAAGGACAAGTGAAAGAGTTAATTGTTTTGCCAGTACGAATGATATGAAAGGTAAGAAATATGCAATGAGAGACGATATGAAATAATGATGAAAGAAGAGAAAAAAGAATAGTGAGAAATTATAGCATGTGAGTGTGTTGCTTCGATATGATAGGAGTGAATTTAGGACGGGAGACCATGATTGCCTAGTGATAAACGAGAATATTGTGCAGGAGGAATATCTTTTCAGTTTATATATATGAAGTGAATTTGATGGACAAGAGAACTTGTATATGCATAATGGTTCACCGCATTTGAATGGTTTGGGAGTTTTATGTTTGGTTAGTGAAATGTTGGTGCAAACCGCATTTCTCTAACACCCCAAGTGCAAACCCAAGAGAGGTGTGGTAAAGTGTATGTGGTTCAATCTATCCCTTGGAAAAATGTGTGTGAGTAAAAAAAAAAATGTTTATGTCATATACTGCATTTTCACAGGTTTCGATTATGAATAAATTTGTAATTATATCGCAAAGATGAATTGAATTGCCATATTAAGAAATGTTGAAATTTATGGGAAAGAATGTCAGAAGCACAGCCAGATTGAGTGACTGAAGATGACATACAAGAATAGATTGTAAGGGGAGACAGAGGAAACAGGAATGGAGCGGTGTTACTAATGAAAGTTGAAGAACTTCAACAAAAAATAAGTTAAGGAGGATTTTACGTCTGAGGGATATAGGTCATTTGAGACTATCTGGTGTAAGATAGAGATAGTACAAAATATATTGTTGGTTGCTAGTATAGAGCAGTAGATGAACATAAAAATGCATGCTACGAATCAGCAGATTAACACAGTGAGTGCAGGCCAAGCAATTATTGTGGGGAAATTTAAGGAAAATATAGCAAAATAGAAATGGAATTGACACAGGTAATCAGAATAATTATCTAAAACAACAACAATTCTGGGCGAGTTTGTGAATAATGAATCTTGTGTCCATTACCACTGTTGTCACTCTACCTTCAATTGGGAAGGGACCATGCAGTCGTTTGCTGTAAGGTTGCTTAGCATGTGAAATTCTTAATCAAAAAGTGTTCATGTGAAACTAGAAGGTCATAATGATGTCAAGCATAGGCGACGGCTTCGAGTTTTGCATTGGCGTAAGAAGCTATAAGAAATCAATAGTAGATGGGAAGTGATCATTAAATGTTCCAAGGAAGCAATATCAGGCTGCATGCAATTGGTCTGGAGGATAAACCAACTGTTTCTTACATTTGGATAATGAATGAGAGAGAGAAATAAAGTGGAAGGAATATAAAGAATAAGTTGATCAGCATGCTCATGAATGATACAAAGAGTAGAAAAGAAGGGTGATTATTATGGTAAGTTACTGAAGTGTTCTGTAAGATTGATTCACAAGAAATGTATCAGTATATGGTGAGAAGAGAGGGAAATAGAGGTCACACCCAGAAAGTTGTGTGAGAGTGAGTATAGTAAAAGTGTGCAGGGTAGGTTTTTTGCTTGGGTCATCATGAATGATTTGAATAGATTATCAGATTAATTGAATGCCCTGATACTTAATAAGTTTTAGAAGAGGTATTATGCTTGGAATTGTGTGAGTAATGCTTAATGTGGATTTTCTGCGATGAGTTTTTCTAAATTCATGAAGATACTTCATGAGGTAAGGTAAGGTGTAGAGATAGTTGAAGATGTCCTCCCGCGATGAGTCTTCGGACTCCTTGGAGGTATCAGGAATAATAATAATAATAATAATAATAAATTTTAAAAGGGCCGCCATCTCGTGTTCCCTAATCTAATTTTCGACACTATTTAGTGTCTGAAAGAGTGGGGATTATATGGTCGATTTTCTAAAGTTTATGAAACTAAAACGGACTCCTTGGAGGTATCAGGAATAATAATAAACCCAAGTTTCCAGGAGAAAAGAGACAAACTCATTTCCCCGCGCCAGAGATAAACTAATTTTGGAAACGCTAATCTAATCGTAATTCATACCTCATTTCCAGTTGTTGCGTTCGTGTAGAGGGAGAAGTTAAGATTCTTGCCGTTCCTTGCATCGGAAGGACTTTCCCCAGTTGTTATTTTCGAAAAGTCAAATTTATTCCAATTAACATTATCAATGAATATACACATTGTTCTCCTCCATATTATGTTATATCTGTTAAATTTTTATTTACAATTTTCAAATTAAAATATTAGGTGCATTTATTAGTACATGATATTTAAAATAACACGGGGGAAATACATTTCCTCGAGTATTGTACAGCATGGCAGCAAGTACTAATGGAGAATCGTTAGATGTAACAAAATTAAGAAATTTCGAAGATGTAAAAGTTGCATATGGTAAATTATCCGAGAAGGAGGTAAACTATACATATTTGCAAACTTAAACAGCATTTTTTTAAACCTCTTATTTGTTATTACCGCTGTTAAATATTTTGGCGAACTGATGTACAAGTGTGCAAATTATGCTTAGAGCTTGCTCCACCTTTGTCTAGGAGTGCACTACTTTTAAAAAAAAAGCCTCAAAAGGAATAAATCATCTCTTTCTATTAGTGGAATTTTTAAGGTTCTCCCCCTCTCTTGCACACAAAAAGTTACAAGAACGCAATCATCAAATGTTCTGTCAGTATATCTAGTGATTCATTCTTTCCACCTCAGCTTGGCTTGTGTGCACTTGTTGGCTTTTATTATTTTTATCATATATATATATATATATATTTTGCTCCCTGAAAAGAACACATAATTTGTGAATTTACAAACCAAAAAGAATCCAGTCTCTTGCTGAATTAAAATCCAAATTAAAAGCTGAAATAAATTTTAATATGAAATGGTATACACCTGTATATTTTTCAGTTGATTATTTTCTATCTCAGTGTTTTTTTATCTGGCCTATCTAAAGCATGGCTCTTCCACTGCTTCGAATAATATCTTCGAATAATAATAAAATGTAATAGCAAATAATAATAATATCATTTGCTATTACAAGATTTATTAAAGAAAATATGCTATTTAAATAATGTAATGAATTAGTAGCCTCATATAATGCTTTAATATATATATATATGTATATACATACTGACTATATAAATATGAACATATCCCAGTACCGAGTTAATACTACAAATTGCTATATATATATATATATATATATATATATATATATATATATATGAAGGGTGCAGGGGAAAAACAAAGTCCAGGATATTGACTTCCGAAAAAAACATAATTAAATTTTCCTTGTTGTCAAAATGCAAGTAAACATTGCATAACAAAATAAAAAAATAATAGATATGGTACATTCATGTATATTAAGCATAATTAATTTAAATAGTACTTAAAAATTAAAAAAACAAATGGCAATTATGTTGAATTCACAAAAATTGGACTGAAGTTGTTTTTCCCCTGTACCCTTCATATTCAAGATACCAAGCAATTTTATAGGCTAGGTTTTAATCCTTTTTCCCAAGTAAGCAAACAGACTAGTAAGTCAAGTTTGCGTCTGCACGTAGTGCAAGTCTGAGGCAACTCGTGGTAAAAGTGGAGTAAGCTCTGATCACTTTCCTTAGTATTTTCTCCTAATGCAAAGCACATCCCCTTGTGGAGATGTATGATGCTATTCATTAAAGGCAAGGGCCACTACCCAGACCGGTTTTGACCTTTATTGAGGTGTCATCAGTGGGAGCCAGACCTAAAAATGCCAAGGTTAAAGTAATGCAGAGCTTATAAATTTTACCTAAACAAGTTACCATAAGGTGCTTTGACCTAATTCAATAAAAATCTCAGGATGAGAGCAAGATGTAGGAAGTTTTTTACCTTGGGTATATAGTATATTCAAGATACCAAGCAATTTTATAAGCTAGGTTTTAATCCTTTTTCCCAAGTAAGCAAACAGATCAGTAAATCAAGTTTGTGCCTGCACGTAGTGCAGGTCTGAGGCAAATTGTGGTAAAGGTGGAGTAAGATCCGATCACTTTCCTTAGTATTTTCCCCTAATGCAAAGCACATCCCCTTGCGGAGATGTATGATGCTATGCATTAAAGGCAAGGACCACTGCCCAGACCAGTTTCAACCTTTATTGGAGCTTATAAAATTGCTTGGTATCTTGAATATACTATATACCCAAGGTAAAAACTTCCTACATATATATATATATATATATATATAACTGTGCATAAACTGATTTGTTGGTTAAATATAAATATAGTTTAAAGAAATAGACATTTGGAATGTAAGAGCACTCAGTGACATATAATTAGAGTTGACATAAGAATCAGAAAATAAATAATAATAAAAAAATTAGGACAGCTGATTCAAGTTATAGACCACTTTATATATTATTATTATTATTATTATTATTACTATTATCTAAGACCTCCAGGGAATCAAGGACTCATCGAGGGAGGCTGTAAATTACCCAACCCAACTATCATACCTACCCTTGAATTCATTCACACTAGACGCACCCACTACCCGTAAAGGTAAATTATTCCACTCACTCACTGCTCTCTGGGAGAGAAACCTAGCTCTTAACCCTTTCTTGACTGAGAACAGCCTTAACTTCCATGGATGTCCCCCCGTGTTCTCTCCCTGCCTTCCATATAACGAAAAATTTCATCAGTTGAAATGCTATAACACACCCATTCAAAAGTTTATAGACCTCGATCGTATCACCCTCTTTCTCCTGTTAACCAGGTCTGTAATCCACATACTTGCAATCTGTCCTCATAATCTAAATTCCATAATAAAGATATAATCTTTGTAACTCTTCTTTGCACCCTTTCCACAGCTCTTTATCCCCTTGGAACCTGAGAGACCAAATCTGTGCACAGTAATCCAAGTGTGGTCTTATCAAAGCCTTATAAAGAGGCAAAATTACTTCCTTATCCTTACATGTCACGGTTCACTTCAACATACCAATTATCTTCTGAGTTGTATTTGCAACTTTTGCTATTTGACCTTTGAACTTTAAATTCTTATCTATCAATACACCAAGATCCCTTGCCTCTTCAGTTTCTTGTAGCATAACCCTGCTAATATAATATGCCATTGGAACTCTAATCACGCCAAAGTGCATAACTTTACATTTACTTACATTAAACTGACAGCCATTTTCGTTAGCCCAGATTTCCAGTCTATTGAAATCATTTTGTAATTCCCGAATATCAGTAGCATCCCTGATTGCCCTACCTATCTTCTCATCATCAGCAAACAATTGCAAATTTGATGATAGACCCTGCTTGATGTCATTAATGTATTGATTGAACAATAATGGACCAAGGACTGAACCCTGAGGTACACCACTGGTTACCTTAAATATGGCAGAGTCACACCCATTGTATACCACTTTTTGATATCTGTTTGTCAACCATCCCCTGTTCCAAGTCCAGTCCCATATTCTCCAGTTTACACAACAGCCTGTCGTGTGGTATCTTATCAAATGCCTTAGAAAAATCCAACATTATCATAGTATAACCATTCCCTTTATCCAACTCGGCTGTAACATTGTTATAAAATATGAGCAAATTGCTAAAACATGACCTTTCTTTAGTAAACCCATGCTGTTCCCTGCATAGTATAGAATGCTTGTCTACCCATTTCTGTATGCGAGTTTTTACCAACTTCTCTAAAATCTTCACTACCATATATATTTATTTATATTTTTTCAGTAAACTCTGTTTGACATCGGGGAAACTCCTGTTGTGAATTTTTTTACTTCATGGTGGTCTGATGTTAATGATGTTATTGCTATGTTGGTTTTGAGACACTAACCCTGATTCAACCACCCATAAACCTCAAAACAAACCCTTTTTCACCTTCTCCATAAATATTATCTCAGGATATTTATAATGTGCGACACCTTTTAGCTGTTCATATTTTCAGAAGTCATATTTTCATATATGAAAATATGACTTCTGCATTACTTCAGCCTTAGTATTACATCTGGGTCTGGCTCCCACTAATGAGACCTCAATAAAGGTCAAAACCGGTGGGGGTAGTGGCCCTTCCCTTAATGCATAGCATTATACACTTGTTTAAGTTAAGGGATATTACATCCCATATAGTTTCTTAGCCGAATAAGAAACTCAAAGAGTTTCATGCCGAATATAGTAGGAACTATATAAATATAAAGTTCGGCGATTCCAAGTGTAAGCAAATACCTGGATACTGCAGCAACTGACCCTAAAGGTAGTGCAAGCTGAGAGACGTGCATTATATACATCTGCAAGGAAATGTGCTTTGCATCATGGGAGATACTAAGACAAGGAGTGATGAGAGCTTGATCCACCTTTACCACTAGTTGCCTCAGTCCTGAAGATACTTCAGGTGCAAACTTTGTTTGCTTACACTTGGATAAAGGATTAAACTAAATTTATTATAGTCTAACCAAGCGGGAAAAAAAACTTCCAATGTTGAAACTGGTCTGGGTAGTGACCCTTCCCATAATGTATAGCATTATACATGTCCGTAAAGATATATGCTTTGCATTATGTGATAATAAGACAGTTGATGTGAAGTCATTGGCCTCTATATACAAGTAGTCCAGTCGTGAAGTGACGTAACATGCAAATTTTGTTTGCTTACACTTGGATAAAGGATTAAACCAAGAATATAATTTCTTGGTATCTTTAATTTATATACACTATTAGAGTTCAAGGAAACAAAATGGTTATGAATAATTTATATTATTATTGTTATTATTATTACGTGACATCTCCAAGGAGTCCAAGGACTCATCACAGGAGGGCACTCGACTCCACTCTGCTTCATGTATCTCACATCTCTATTACTTAATGCTCCACTACACATAACTACTATCAATGCCATCAACACCAACAACAGTATTTTTTGTCTGTAAATTGCATATGTTTTGATCCGATTTGCCTGTATGCAGGATGAAAATCTCGAATTTCTGGGAGAAAGAAAAACCTTACTATCCCTGTATGAGATTGATACCTCACCCTCTATTGAAAAAGCCCACATAAAGATTCCTTTTGTCCATATATAAGGAATATATGAATGATTAAAAATATGTTGACAGTTAATTGTGATTACTTCCTAGAATTTGGGTATAAGCATGATTTGGATGATGAGTTAAGTTTCACATTTTCTAGAAAAAATGATCAAATTTAAATTGCCTGGAGTGGAGTATTTTAGTTTAATTCCAGCAAATTCTGTGAATAGTGTCACTTGCAGGGGATGTGAGGGCAGATTTATGAGATTGCAAGTGTTTGATATAATCTTTGTGTATTTGAATTCACATCTCAGCAAATGGCCAATTTGCCCAAAACAAGGGAATTTTCATGACTGGGGTATAATCTCTGGGTCTGGCTTTCACTGATGAGACCTCAATAAAGGTCAAACCGGTCTGGGTAGTGACCCTTCCCATAATGCATAGCATTATACATGTCCACAAGGAGGTGTGCTTTATATTATGGGATACTAAGGCAAGTGATGCGAAGTCTTAGCTTCTTTATATGAGTTGCCCCAGTCCTGAAAATAGTTCAGGTGTAAACTTGTTTGCTTACACTTGGATAAAGGATTAAACCAAGTATATCATTTCATGGTATCTTTAATTTATACTATAACCAAGTGGAAACCTCCAACAACTTTCTCTAATCCAGAGTATTTTAATAATGTGTGACACCTTTTAGCTATTCATATTTTCATATATGAAAATATGACTTCTGCATTACTTCAGCCTTAGTATCACATCTGGGTCTGGCTCCCACTAATGAGACCTCAATAAAGGTTGAAACTGGTCTGGGTAGTGACCCTTCTCATAATGCATAGCATTATACATGCCCTCAAGGAGATGTGCTTTGCATTATGGGATACTAATTCAAGTGATGTGAAGTATTAGCTTATTTATACGAGTTGTCCCACTCCTGAAAATGATTCAGGCGCAAACTTGTTTGTTTACACTTGGATAAAGAATTAAACCAAGTATATAATTTCTTGATATCTTTAATTTATACCTAACTTCCTAGTCAGAGTAACTTTCAATTCCCTTGAACTATCTCCAAATATACAGGTCAGTATCCTGCATAATTCCATTGGCCACATCTGTATGGAGATTGCATAATATCCTAAATACTTCAATTTAATTTACCTCTATTCTCACATCATTGAGGTGATGGTGGATAGTTTGAGTACATATTGCAAAAGTGTACAAAATAACACCACAGATTAATTGACGTTGATTAATACACTGATAAATAGAGATACAGAATCTATCATCTCCCTTATAAGACTTGTTTGAGGCTGGTGTGATTGGTTGGTTGGCAAATTTGGTGCTCCTGTGAAATTGGTGATTTTTGTGTGTTTTTATTGTATTTTCCCTTAGAAAATGAGTGTTTTGTAGTATAATAGTGTAGATTTTAGTGTTTTTTACAGTATTAGTATTTTATCACATATTTTTATTAGATATTTCAATATTTAGTAAACATTTGAAATGGCCCCAAAAAAAGTAATGTAATGCTAAAAAAAAGCACTGCAGGTGAGAACAAGAAGGTTAGCCCTACTAGCAAGTATATATTGAGGAGGTTAATGAAAATGAATTAACCTCCAAAATAGCAAAGTTGAAGCAGATCATCAGAGAGACGATGCAGGAATTGCAAAAAGTCAAGAGGTGTTTAAATGAATAGAGGGAGAAAAAGAAAATTAAACAGGAAAATAAGAAACAACAAAGCAAGGAAACAGGTAAGTCAGGAAATAACGGAAAAAATTAGGTAAGTGACGTTGTTAGTAAAATATGAAACATGCTATAGATGAGCGAGTCATAACATTTAGTTTTCCTGTAGCGAAAATTAAGAACATAAAAGAAGCAATTAAAAAACAGAAAAGAAAAGTAAACAAAATTGTAGTTGTAGTAGGTACGAACGATTTAACTGGTGATAAGTTCAGTATGAGAGCAGACATGAAAGCGTTGTTGGAAGAGTGAGAAAATGAAAATCGTTAATATTTTACCTCGCTATGATAAAAATGAATTAAGAAGAAAGGCTATGATGCCAAACGATTCGATGCATAGGCTATGTAGAAGGAATGGATGTGAGTTTTTGGATACCAAACACATTCAGTGCACCCGAATGTGTTTGGTATCAGGAGTCTAGAAAACTAATAACTGGTATGAGACCTAACACAGAGAGTCAGGGAAACTAAATTATAAAGGGAGGAATGGTGTGAAAGTGAGTGTAAGAGCGACAATGTTATATAATGAGAATGGGCTTTGTCATGGAAATGTTGATGACGAGAGAACGATTTCGGGTTTGTGTTCATCTGATTTGGACCCATCATATGTGTCCAAAGATGTCTACGTGTGTAAGGCATTGGAGAATAATAGAGAGCTGCAAGTTGTCCAACTGTGTCAGGCAGGCTGCAGACATGACAATACAAAAGAATGAACAGGTAGATTATTATGTCTGTACACAAATGCTAGGAGTTTTAGAAACAATTTGTTGCCTTAGTCAATATGTTGCGACCTCAGATTGTAAGTATTAGTGAGTCCTGGCTATCAGAATTAGACCTACTAACTGGTATCGAGTGTCAAGAGTATACAGTATTTTTAGGAAGGATAGATCTGGTGTGAGGTGGAATCTAACAAGGTCAATTACATAGTGGGATGTTGTTACAGATCTGGTGGATCAGTTGCTTGTGATGAAGAAATGTATCACCAAATAGAAAAGATGAGCATCAAAAGTGGAATCATAATGGGAGACTTTAATTATCCAAATATTGATTGGGCAGCAGTAGAATCTCATGAGTAGAATGAAAATGCATTTATTGAGCTGTTGCAGAACAACTTCAAGCAGCATGTGACAGAAGGAACTCGAGGTCAAAGAGTTTTAGATTTGATTGTAATGTCAGAGGGCATTTCAGTTAAAGACGTGACTATTTTGCCTCCGGTTGGTGACAGTGATCATGCAGTACTCACTTGGAAAGTGACTAAGTTTATGAATGTTCCATTCAGAAAGGGGTTACATGCCGAACTACAAAGTAGGATATTATGTCCAACTGAAGAGTATACTGAATTCATTGGAATGGGATCGGTTACTGGATGGAAAGAATATCAACAGAGCATGGGAAGCATTTAAACAATACTTGAATGATGCGATATCAGAATGTGTCCCAAGAGTTCGGAGAATAAAGAGAGTAGGAGTGAAATGAATGTGTAATTTTATTAAGCAAGAGATTTGTGAGAAAAGGACAATGTGGAAGAAATACCATGTGCATAAGGATGATGGCCGTTATGAACATTATAAGCAGCAGGCTAGAATAGTCGCAACTGTTGTATGGAAAGCAAAAGTCTGAGTATGAAAAGAAACTGGATCTGCGTGCTAAAGACAACCCACAAGAATTCTATTGATATGGTTGCAAGTAAAAGAAAGAATAACCCTTTTAAATCCTGATGGTGTATGGGTTACAGATACAGAAGAGGTTAACTGCGTGGCATGAGTGGAAAGTAAAATTGGCAAGGCAACTGAACAGGTTAACCTTCTTAAAAAGGTGCTGAGATACCAATTTGATACCAAATTGTATAAAAATTAAGAACAAGTTTCACTTTGCCAAAGCCCAACATATTTATAAACGAGCTAGTTTAGCACTATTACAGGAACAGGTATACGCTACTCACCGAGAACTTTCAAAAATAAATTCTCCCATCAGTGCACTATGTGATATACTATCTGACATTTTGAACCCGGAGCTATGGGATATCCTGGATAGAATCTCCGCCTCTACAGCCAACAAAGAATTCGCCAAAGTTAAAAACCGGCACTAAAAGAAATTTGAAATCCTCCAGCAGCGGCCGCAATTACATCAAGATGGTGTTGTTGTGAACTTATCATTGGTAACCTTAACCAAAGAAGCCACAAGTGCATTAAGTCTTGGACATTTTGCTGTTACTCCTAAAGAAGTTCCAAAAACCAAAATAATGGCTTCCGTTGAACGTTGGATATACGACCTGCCTCCAGCAATAGTCAATAATATTTGGTTAAACATAGCCAATATCCTAATCCATTCTAAGCCTCCCAAAAATAATATCCCACATAAAGAAATAATGGCTCTAAAAGAGCTACTCAGTAATAACCACATTACAATAACCAAATCAGACAAAGGAAATGCAACTGTAGTAATGGATACAACAGAATATGAAAGCAAAATGCACATACTTCTCCAAGACCGGTCAACATATCAAATTATAGATCGAGATCCCACCAACTCATAAAACAATAAGGTGTGCAAGTTATTGAACAAAGTCACTTCCTGGCCAAAAGAAACAGTCAACAAACTCAAACTCTTTCACGTTAAAACACCCAGAATATATGGAGCTCCAAAAATTCACAAACAAGGTACACCTTTACGCCCTATAGTAGATAAAATAAACAGTCCTACATATAAACTAGCTAAACATTTAGCAAACTACTAGTACAAACAATTCTCCCTCTTTTGTTAAAAATTCTACCCACCTAAAAAGTATTTTAGAAAACCACACCTTAAATAGTTCAGTTTAATGGTGAGTTTTGATATCACCTCATTATTCACGAATGTCCCATTGACTGAACACTTAACTTACTAAATTCACAATATCCCCCTGATATACTGTATTTCAGCTATTTAAATTCACAGTACAGGCAGGTTATTTTACATGGAAAGGGAAAATATACAAACAATTAGATGGAACAGCTATGGGATCTCTCCCCTTAGTCAACTTCTACATAGAACATCTGGAAAAGCTAGCTATCGACACAGCCACTCTCAAACCTAGTCTCTGGCTACGCTATGTTGATGATGTGTTTGCTATTTTGCCACCATGGCCCAGACACATTGAATACATTTTTAGTGCATCTAAATAGCCAGCACCCTGAAATCCACTTTACAATGGAACTAGAAGCCAATGACTGCCTGCCCTTCCTGGACACACTGATCACACGTCTTCCAGAAGGTTCCTTATCATTCTCGGTTTATAGAAAACCCACACATACAGGGAGATATTTACACAAACAATCGCACCATCACCCTTCTCAACAATATGGCATCTTAAAAACACTAACCCATAGAGCTAGAGCAATCTGTTCCAATGACATTGCTCTCACTTCTGAACTTTCTCACCTGTGTCACACCTTCCTAACCAATGGCTATAATCCCCATAAGATATATAAAATACTAAATGCTACCCAGAAATTCCCCCCCCCACTATCTACCACAGAAGACAACAAAACTATCACCATCCCATACATTAAAGGTGCATCTGAAAAGATATCTAGGGTGCTTAACAAACACCAACTGTGCACCGTATTTAAACCTTATGTGAAATTGGCAATTCTCATCCGTTCACCTAAGGACAGATTCACTTCTTTATCACATCCAGGAGTCTATAAAGTGTCCTGTTCATGGCATCGAGCCTACTACGGAGAGACAGGAAGAACTGTGGACATCCGCCTCAGTGAACACAAAAAATATATCCGGCACTTTCGCTATGGCAAGTCAGGTCTGGCAAACCATGCTTTGGATTCCCCGGCACACAGGATCAATTGGAAAAAAACAAAAGTACTGCACAGAAGCTTCTACAAGTCAGAGAGGTTGTTCCTGGAATCAACAGAAGCCTTAAAACATACTACCAAAGATTTGATGAGACAGTCATCCTAAGACCAAATTAATATTTATTTATTTTTTATTTTTATTTTATTTGTTTTTATTTTTTTTCAAAATTTTGGACTACTGTTTTTTTTTTTTTTAATTAATTAATTTTTTTTTAAAACTTAGATGGCTCCTTATTAGGACTTTAGTCTTGTGTTGCATGCTGAATTACTTATACTAGCCCCACTGTTACACCGGATTGTGGTTGTCTTGCATTTGTAACAAACTTTTTCGTGCCCTCTGAAGATGCTGGATATAATACCAGCGAAATATTACTTTTTAAGTTAATAAATAGTTATTTTCTTATCAATCTGTGTTCGCATCGATACCGTTAAAATCCAATTCAACATGCAGAAGAGGTTGTTCAGTTAATGAGTTAAAACGAAACATGGAGCTCACTGTTACCTCTTCACTAGATGAAGAAACACAGGTGTATGAGGACGAGGTATTAGAGCTATTGCACAAATTGAATAAGAATTCAGTAATAGGGACTGATGGGATATCAGCACGTGTGCTAAAAGAATGTTCAGCTGAATTGGTCATTCCTTTGACCAGGCTGTTTAATATGAGTCTCAGAACAGGAAAGATTCCACAGGAATGGAAGAATGTATGATAATTCCATTGCACAAGGGTGGTACAAAGACCGATGTGTCTAACTACCAACCAATTAGTATCTCAGGAGTGGTGGTGAAGATTTTGGAAAAATTGGTTAGGGCTCGCATTCAGAAATGGGTTGACCTTGAATCTCTACTTTGCAATGGACAGCATGGGTTTATTTGCTCACATTCTATAACAATGTTACCATTGAACTAGACAAGGGGAATGGATACATCATGATACTTTTAGATTTTGCTAAGGCTTTTGACAGAATACAGCATGGCAGAATGCTGCATAAATTGGAGAAAATGCGTTTGGGTTATAGAATATTAGCATGGATAAGAGGATGGCTGACTGACATGTCAAAAAGTGGTATACGGGGTTTGTGAGTCTGCAAGATTGGGAATTCGAAGCGTTGTTGTCTTGGCTTGCACATCCCCTGAGACACTTTGCAAGCGCGGCTGTAGGTGGCCTCCTAGGGGCGATTCCTGGACACCTTCGGGTGACTGACTGGCCTGCTACGCTGTTCCTCCCTTCCAGGGTTAGCAGCCCTGGTAGAGTTAAGTTTCCTCACTTGCAATAACTCATCAGATGAAGGCTCCGACTCTTATAGGCCGGAGCCAGGAAACTCATCAAGTGTGAATCCAGATGTCTGTTTCTTGTTTTGAGGTGATCCTGCCACTCATCCCAGCGGCATCCTCAGGAAGAAAGTGAAAAGAAAGCACTGCAAGGACTGTCATCGACCCATTTCTTCAAGTTCTCATCATGCTTGTTCCGGCAGTCAAGGAATTCCCAATCTCAGACACTTTGTATGTCAGGTCCGAGATCATGCATTCTCCCCCTTCAGTCGACCTTGGCATGCATTGCACCTCAAAATATCCAGCCGAAGCCAACGCTGCAATAAGAATGGAGCACGTCAAAGCACGTTGGACTGTCGAAGCAGAAAAGATCCTTGCCGCTCATGAGATCGAGTTGACGGCTTGAGGGATAAAGAAAATCAATGAAGCTTTATTTAAGGTGTTCCCATTAAGATCCTTGGATGCCATCAAGTGTCATAGACGTAAAGCCAGTTACAAAGCCTTAGTTCAAGAATTGGCAGCCCTTCCACCACAGGTCGGGACAGGTAATATCTCCTGTCCCTGCCTCTCCATCTTCCAGCCACCATCCTGCTGTTGAAGAAGAGGCTTTGATTCTCAGACTGACCTCATCTCTAGATGATCCTCCTCTTCTGGAATATAACCATCAAATTCTTAAATCTCTCATCCACACTCACCTTCTTGGAATGAATATTACAGATCAGTTGAATGACTACCTCCATGCTGAATTCTCTGAACACTTCATGCCTCGTCAACATCAGCCTACATCTCATTCTACAATGACTTTGTCAAATAGGAAGCAGAGGAAGAGGGCCAAAACCATCCTTGACGGTGCTTCCCCTCCACCTCTAGCAGACTTACATGATGATTTTGTTAAATTCTAGAGTACAGTCTTTTCTGCTCCACCTCCACACTTCCCTGATTATGATGACCAACCTATGATATTGAGGTCCATTCCTGGCTTTCAAACATACCAGCCTGTCTCCATCCAGGAGATTAAAGCAGCTCTTCCATCCAATTTCTCTGCCTCCAGACCTGATGGCTTTCTTGCATCTAGGCTTCGGAAGGTGCCGTTGAAGATTCTTCAAGAATTAGTAGACATTCTCCTTTCCAGTAAAGCAATAACACCATACCTATGTGCTTCAAGAACTATCTTCATTCCGCTGTCTATTGCTGGATGTCCAGAACCCTTTCTTTCCTATGTAATGGAGCTATACTTGGGTAGCTCCATCACTATCACTACAGGTCCCGTGCAACTTCTATTTCCGCAATGCGGGGTGTTTGCCAGGGTGATCCTCTATCTCCCCTTTTCTTTAACTGCATCATAGATGAGTTTCTTCACTTTCTTCCTAGCCATATAGGCTACTCTCTAAGTGCTTCTTCCTTTAATGCTATGGCCTTTGCGGACAATCTTATTCTCGTAGCCTCTACTAAGATAGACTTGCAGGAACTCCTTGACCGGGCAGTTGACTTCTTCTCTATTTGAGGCCTTTCTATTAATGTAGAGAAGACTTGCTCTTTAGCTCTTGTCCCCTTCTGGTTGTGAGAAGAAGCTTAAGGTCGAGACTATAGAGTTTTCCCTGCATGGGAGGCCATTGCATGCTTTGACCATCCTGGAAGAGTGGAGATACCTCGGTGTCATGTTCACCCCAAATGGAAGGTCTTCTGTCCCTTCTATCCTAGAAGCTGGGATCGCTTCTTTGAAGAAAGCTCCTCTTAAGCTCCAGCAAAGACTGCTTCTCCTTTCCCCTGCTACCTCACTTTTACCACAAGTTGGTGCTTGGTAGGACATATATCTCGGTACCATCCCGAATGGACAGGGCTATCCATTCAGTCATGAGATTATGGCCCCGACTGCCGCCTGACAACCCTACTGCATATTTCCACGCAAGGATGAAGGATGGTGGGCTCAGGGTTCCATCACTTAGATGGCTGATCCCACGCCTGCGGCTGTCAAGAATCGTAAAATTAGAACTATCTTCTTCCCCTACCCTATCTGCAGAGAGGCTTTCTATAGCCCATTAATACAAGAAGACTTTACGCGTGCTAAAGGCTGGTCCCATTATCACGGTACCTTAATTGAGTCAGCACCAGCAGAACACAAAAGGTGGGCATCTCTCTCTTGCACTGTTTTGTAGTAGATAGTGCTCCTTTAAAAGAGTCATATCTGGTGCCTTCCCAGCATGATTGGGTAAGGGATGGCACCAGACTCCTCCCTGGGTTCGAGTATATTGACCTTATCAGGACGAGGAACAATGCCCTGCCTACTCGAGCCTGCACAGCTTGATGGGGTAGTGACGACTCAAACTGTAGGGCTGGCTACCACTACAGTGAGACATTGTCTCATATAGCCCAGTATTGCTTCCGCACCATGGGGTCCGTGTGCGGAGGCATGACGCCGTGGTTTCCATTCTGAACAACCGCTTTAAGAACAAAGGGTGGGAGACCGCGGTGGAACCACATTATAGGACCTCTGCAGGTTTGCGTAAGCCAGACGTAGTGATTAAAAGAGATGGTTACATTTGGGTAGTTGATGCCCAGGTGGTGAGAACAGGGCACCCACTAGCCTATAGCCATAATAAAGTGAACTACTATAAAAATAACCAAGATCTAGTTAGTAAGATATGGGAGGAGCATGGGGCAACTCCGAGATTTACCAACGCCACCATCTCTTTACATGGCATATGGAGTGCAGATAGTTATAAGGACTTAAAACAGCTTGGGCTTATGCAGAAGGATATAAAAGTTCTTTCCTTGAGGGGCCTACAGGGCACACTGTTGGCATGGCATTGCCACCAGAGAATGACTACAATGATAACTAGAACTGGCATAGGGTAAAACACTTGTAAAGGCTTAGGCCTATATCAAGTATGGATGAGATGTCTGGACGTGATGTAAGGGTAGTACTGCCCATAACCAGTACAAAGATTAATAAAAAAATAAATAAATAAATAAATAAAAAAACTAGTGGTGTACCACAAGGATCAGTGTTATTCAATCTCCACTGTTCTTCAATCTGTACATTAATGATATTATTAGGAAGGATTTGAGAAGTGACATAAAGCTATTTGCTGATGATGCAAAGATTAGGCAGGGTAATCAAGAATGCTGCTGATATGCAGTATTTGCAGAATGATTTGAAAAGGCTGGAATTGTGGGCATAGGAAAATGGGTGTCAATTTAATATTGGTAAATGTAAAGTCATTCACTTCGGCATGACTAGATATCCAATGTCATATTATATTGGTGGGATTAGGCTAGAAGAAACTGATAAGGCTAGGGAACTTGGAGTATTAATAGATAGCAAGTTGAAGTTCAGAGATCATGTGGCAAAGATTGCAAATACAACTCAAAAGATAATTGCAATGCTGAAACGAACGTTCACATGTAACGATAAGGATGTTATTTTGCCTCTTTACAAGGCCTTGATAAGACTTCACTTGAGCTATTGTGCGCAGGTCTGGTCTCTTGGTTTCCGTTGTGATTCTGATATATTGGAGACAGTACAAAGGAGAGTGTTAAAAATTATATCAGGATTGTGGAATACTGATTATGAAGACAGATTGAGAAATTTGTAGACTGCAGATACTAGCAAACAGGAGAAAGAGGGGGTGATATGATCGAGACTTACAAACTTCTGCAAGGTTATATAGGATTTCAATCGATGAAATTTTTCAATTTATGGAGGGTGGGGAAAGGACGAGAGGGCATCCTTGGAAGCTGAGAATGAAGGCTGCTAAGAAGCAGTGAGGACTAGATTTTTCTCTCAGAAGTTGGTGCTCGATTGGAATGGATTGCCATTGGATGTTGTGAGTGCAAGCAGTGTTTCTTTCAGATGAGAAAGTGGTAGACAGGATCCAGAGGCATATGACCAAGATGGTGACAAGTCTCTGGAATATTCACTATAAGAATAGTGATATGAGTAGAAAAGAGGGATGGGATAGAAACTTAACTTACTAACGGCTAGGAGAGATGCAGAAGAAATTTTGAAACTATGATAGGATGGAGAACAAGAGAATCAACTCTGGAAGTTTAGTAGTAGTGTGATTAGCATCTTTGTGAGGACGAGGTTTTTTTTTTTTTATATTTTTTTTTATGTGGACATTGGTGAATAGTACACTTGATACCAGAATATGAGTGTAGTGTCAGAGAAGGTTCAGTTCAAGGGATAGTATAATAGGTGTTGTGTGAATAATGATATGTGTGGTCCTCATGTGATGAGCCTTTGTACTCTATTTAGATGTTCAGATAACAATAAACACCTACTTGTTCTATTCTAATTCTGTAAAGTAGCATCCAACGTTTTTTCCTTTTGGTCATTGTGTTTGTAAATTATTTCTCATACATAGTGCATAAATGAATGAGTACATCCATTAAATATATATTTTTCTTAATAGAAACAGATTACACAAGAACTAGAAGGTATACTTGATCAACATGTTCACATTGAAGCCAAAATGATGTCACTACAAAAAATGCTGTAAGTATAATAAGTATATAAAAGTAAGTATAAGTATATAAAAATATATATATTTATATATGTTAAAGATACCAAGCTAATTCAAACCTGGTTTTACTCCATTTCCCAAGTAAGCAAACAGACAAATAAGTCAAGTTTACGCCTGCACGTAATGAAAGTCTAGCTGACTCTGCAGGTAGTGCAAGACTAAGGTAACTCATGGTAAAAGTAGAATAAGCTCTGATCACTAATCTTAATATTTACCCATAATGCAAAGCACATCTCCTGGAGGAGATGTATGATGCTTTGTATTAAAGGCAAGGGGGCCACTACCCAGACCGGTTTCGACCTTTATTGAGGTCTCATCAGTGGGAGCCAGGCTAGAAATATCAAGATTTTAGTAATACAGAGCTTATAAGTATTTTACCAGAACAAGTTACCATAAGGTGTTTTAACCTTATTAAATAAAAATCTCAGGAGGAGATATAAATTTATTATACCCAAGGTAAAATACATATTTATATTATGTTTATTATTTCTGGGAAAACTCCCATGTTACTCCTCTTAATAAACTATTATAATTACGGCTATTTTGCCTGCTTCAGTTTAGGAGTGCCCCTGTTTAAATGTCATTGGCTATTTACTCATGGATTCTTAGGGCATTGTAGATGTGAATTTACCAAAAAGTATATGTAGCATAAGGAAGAGAAATTTACACACACCTTTTTCTGGGTGTTGCAACTTTTCTTCTTTCTGCGATGTCCGAAAGCACTGAGTGTGTGGAGGGGGTGGGGTAGGCAATTTGGGAGAATTAAATTAGAAAAACCCAATTTTTTTTTCAGTAATATATATATAAACATGTATATTATATTTTTATGTTATATAGGGTGGGGAAAAGGTGAAAGGGTTGATTTTTTATATAGGGAAGGGGAAAAGGGGGTTGACGGGGTGCGGTCCATTTCGACTATTGGTCGTCATCTGAACACATTGGGAAAGTGGATGCTACGTCAGGTCTGATAGGTGCTTCTGTTTTTTGACCAATAGCTTTCGACCAATAGTCGAAATGGACCGCACCCCATCAACCCCCTTTTCCCCACCCTATATAACATAATAATATAATATATATGTTTATATATATATTACTGAAAAAAAACCTGGGTTTTTCTAATTTAATTCTCCCAAATTGCCTACCCCCCCCTCCACACACTCAGTGTTTTCGGACATTGCAGAAAGAAGAAAAGCCCCCAACACCCAGAAAAAGGTATGTGTAAATTTCTCTTCCTTATGCTACATATACTTTTTGGTAAATTTACATCTACAATGCCCTAAGAATCCATGAGTAAATAGCCAATGACATTTAAACAGGGACATTCCTAAACTGAAGCAGGCAAAATAGCCGTAATTATAATAACATATTTATATATATGTATATATATATTTGTATGTATGCATTTTACATTGTTTCTATATATGTTCCAAGTGTTTCATAAGGTAAGATAAAAAGAAAATGTTGGAAGTTTTTCCACTTGGTTAGACTATAAATATATATTTAGTTTAATCCTTTATCCAAGTATAAGCAAACAAAGTTTGCACCCAAAGTATCTTCAGGACTGAGGCAACTCGTGGTAAAGGTGGACCAAGCTCTCATCACTCCTTGTCTTAGTATCTCCTAAAATGCGAAGCACATCTCCTTGTGGACATGTATAATGCTATGCATTGTGGGAAGGGTCACTACCCAGACCATTTTCGACCTTTATTGAGGTCTCTTCAGTGGGAGCCAGACCCAGAGGTGATACCAAGGTTGAAGTAATGCAGAAGTCATTTCCATATACAGGTTGCCAAAAGGTGTCACACCTTATTATTAAATTACTCTGGATTAGAGAAAGATGTTGGAAGTTTTTTCACTTGGTTAGACTATAAATTATATATTTAGTTTAATCCTTTATCCAAGTGTAGGCAAACAAAGTTTGCACCCTGAAGTATCTTCAGGACTGGAGCAACTTGTGGCAAAGGTGGACTAACTTCTCATCACTTACCTTAGTATCTCATAATGTCTCATTCCCATAATGCATAGCATTATACATGTCCACAAGGAGATGTGCTTTGCATTATGAGATACTAAGGCAAGTGATGAGAAGTTAGTCCACCTTTGCCACGAGTTGCCCCAGTCCTGAAGATACTTCAGGGTGCAAACTTTGTTTGCTTATGCTTGGATAAAGGATTAAACTAAATATATAATTTATAGAAAGAAAATGTTGAAAGGGATTTGAGAAAATTGTTGTTATAGAAAGAATTGTAGTAGGTTTGCAAAATTGAATTATGTATCACCTGAGTATCTTAAATATTAATCAAGAAGAGCCAAGATGATGAATTGTATGGTGGCTGAGTCTATACAGCATACATCAACATATTATGTTGATGTATGGAGTGAGAGGAAGCAGGAGTGGCATAAGAGGAATGGGCTGCACTTCAAATGGATTTGATGTTAGGCATTTAGAGCAACTGTTATTGGGTGAAATTATGCATGTAGAAAATATGAATATGCATAAGATGAATTATGCATGTAAAAAAGTGGAAGTAAGAGATATACAAGTTCTTACCAAAGAAGATGTAAGAATGAGAGATATGGTATGGAAAGAAAGAGAGAAGAAAAATGTGGAGTATCATATAACAAGTTGAGCAGGGAAACAGAGTTGACTTAAATGGAAATAAGAGGCATTACGTAAAGAGTATGTAATTTAATTAGTTGCAGAAAAAGAAAGAGAGAGAGCAGTTTAAGTTGAATAGCCATGAACAGAATAGTGCCCGTCATATTTAGAGAAGTAAGGAGTTATGATTTCTTGTGAGGCATCATGTTTGAATAATGACAGGTGTGGCTGTATACGTACATAACAGCTCAACCTATTATTATTATTATTATTAACATCTAATCTCCATGGAATCATTATAGGATGTCTATACTCTCCCATACCAAAAGATCATCCATCATCAAAGCCTTGAACCTATTCGCAGTTTCTGCAATCACCACACTTTCAGGCAATGCATTCCACTCACAGTCACTCTCCATAAAATGAACCTGCTTCTCACTCACCTGCTCACATCTTCCGTATACAGTTTCTGTTGACGACCTCTAGTTCTAGCCTTGCCCTCCTCTGCTCTATGATTAATGTGGAATATCTTCTTCATCTTAATCTGGTAACAACACCTCACCAATTTATGTCTCAATCATATCTCCTTTTTTCTTCTATTCACAAAGCTCTGTAAATTGCATTCCCTTAATCTCTCCTCATATCTGACATTCCATAAACCATACACTAAGTAAACTTTCTCTGGACCTTCTCCAAAACATCCTTACCCCCACCCCGATAACCACTTGATCAAATCTGTGCACAGTAGTTCATATGTGGCTTGATCAAAGCCTTATACAAGGGAACCATAACCTCTAAGCTTCTGCATGTCAATGTTCTCCTCACGATTACCATAATTCATTGGGATGTTCTTACAATTTTAGCAATGTGACCCCTAAAATTCTCTCACCACAATCACTCCTAGATATCTCATCTCCTCCACCTCACCCAAAATTTTCCATCAGTTGTATACTCTGTATCCCAACCATTTCTACTAAATTTCAAGACCTTTCACTTTTGCAACATGAATTCAGAGCTTTACTCTTTTGCCTACTCACATAGTCTATTCAGGTGCTCCTACAAGGCCACAACATCTGCTCCACTTCTCATAGAGCCCTTCCCAACTTTGTATCATTAGTAAACAGCTGCACGTCTCCAGTTAAACCAGTCCCAATGTCATTAACATACAAGTTAAACAATAATGGTCTCAAAAGAGATTCCTGTGGCACTCCACTAGTGATCTTCCTCTTTTGAAATGGCAGTATACAGGTACAACCTGCTGGTACCTGTTTGACAGCCAATCAGCTATCCAACTTACTAGTCTGTTATCTAATTCCATTTGTTTCAATTTAGCTACTAGCTTGTTATATGGCAGTCTATCAAAGGCCTTTGAAAACTACACCACTATATTCTCCTTTATCGAATGAATTTGTCATCTTGTTATATGTAAGCAAATTGCTGAAACATGACCTTCCCCCCTAACAAACCCATGGTGACCATCATAAAGAATACTGCTATTATCAACTCACTTATGAATCCTAGTCCTCACCAACTTCTCTAATACCTTAACAGCAACTCAGACACACAGATTGGGCTATAATTTGTAGCCCTAGTCTTATTCCCCCTTTTGTGAAGTGAAATAATTTTTCCCACCTTCCATTCCTTTGGGACTCACCTTGTTGCAAAACTCATGTTAAATGATTGTGCCAGGCAATGCATTCAGATAAGGTGCCATTAATTCCATAAAGAATTCCCTCAAGACACATGGCAGTATACTGTCAAATCCCATTTCCTTATTAATATCAAGTTTATTTACTTGATTCCTCATATACTTCCTGCTCATTCACCATTAGTCCCTCCTTTGCTATACCTTCTATGCTCCAGCTTCTCCTGATGTTGCCATCACTAGGATGAAATACACTGATAAACTGATCATTGAATAATTCAACTACCATATTTACTCGAATATAAATCACACTTTTTTCCCAAAATGAAAGTTAAAATGTGGTAGCGCAAGATATATGCTGGGATTTTCGGAAACTAAAGTTTTTCAGGAAAAAACAAAATTAATTTTATAATTTAATCCTCAGTATTCATTATAATTTATAATTGCTCACATTATTTATAAAATGAATGCATTTAAATTTTAATTATCAACGTTATTTACACGATTGGCCACTCACCTTCATCATGCGATATATTTGAATTTTTCAGCGATAATGCTTTTGTAATTAAATTAACTATTTCTTGTCAAATCATGTCCCATGCTCTCAGAATCCAGTTGCACAAAGTTCTAATGATGTTCTCTTAATCTTAATCCACTCCCATGCAGTCCAAGATCGAGTAGAAGTTAATTCTCTCACTCCCACATTTCTTTTACTGGTTGCTTCCATCTCTGAGTATATGATTCGTGTGGTATTAACAAAAGATCATGCGACTCAATGACAAAGCAAGCCGATGATTGTTGAGTTGAAATTCTGATTCTCTTGAACCGAATTTCAAAATATCTGAAACTGCCATAACAACATTCACTATCTTTTCTTAAAGTTTACTTTTTTCATGTATGAACTATATGCAAAACTTTTTCATTTCTTTTTTCGTAAAGTAAAATCAGGGGTGCAAGATTGTTGAGTTGAAATACTGATTCTCTTCAACCGAATTCCAAAATATCTGAAACGGCCATAACAACATTCACTATCTTTTCTTAAAGTTTTAAACTTTTTTTTTGTGTATGAACTATATGTGAAACGTTTTCATTTCTTTTTTCTAAAATAAAATCAGGGGCACGAGATATATGCGAGGGTGAGTTATATTTGAGTAAATACAGTATATCTTCTGCATTGGTTATTCAATCTGCCATTGTCATCAACTAGCATTATCCTCCCATATTCATTTTTCCTTTTACTTGTTACATATCGAAAGAACTCATTAGGATTTTTCTTAGCTTGATTGGCTAACTTCTTCTCATACTGCACTTTTGCTGCCTTTACCAACTGAGTTACCTTCCTGGCCTTCTCTCTCTGTACTCTTCATGCAACCGATCATTACCAACATTGTGTTGCCTCCACAGTGCCTTCTTTCAGAATTCAAACTTAATCTCTTCATTCATCCATTGCCCCTACCTTGTTTAGTCTTTTCACCTTTGGTATATACTCAGATATTGCTGCTATTAAATATCACTTGATCAATGCCCATGCAGTGTCTATATCCTTCCCACTCAACTCTTTCCATGCTATAGCTCCCAAATGTCTTCTAGGCTTTCCATAATCACCATCCTTGTAGTTCCACATATATCCTTTTTTATAGAGGTTCTCATGTGACTGGTTGCAACTCAGGCACTCACTTCATGGTCACTCTTGCCAAATGGGGGAAGATTAGATACTCCATTCACAATCACATCCTCCGATGATATAACCAGATCTAAGACCCTTAACCCTCGTATGTCCTCCATTACGTACTGCCTAAGATTGTTGTTGTTCCTTAAGAACTTGAAAAATTCATTCTCCTCATTCACTGATGCTGTCTCTTCATTCCAATCAGTATTGCTGTAGTTGAAATCGCTCATAATGATCACCCTTTGCTTGCTTGCTCACTAAGCCGAGTTGCCTATACATTTCTTTGTCTCTGCCTTCCAGATTCCCTGACCAGTAGCAACACCCCACCAAATATCTTTATCAATCTCCACGCCATACTGCTTTAAAACCACTGCTGCTATTTTCTTCTTGTATCTCCAACACCTTGCATAAACATAATTCAGCAGCACTCCCCCCCCTCTCTTCTTGCTTTTCCTTTCCTTTCCTATCTTCATGAAAAACATCACATTCATCTATTTCTGTTCCTGTCCAAATGTTGTTCTCATCCAGTCATGTTTCACATATTCCAACTATTTTCAAGCACATAAACTCAATCAGTGCAGAGCTCTTATTTATTTTTATTGAGAAGCTGTTATTTATTTTTACAAATTCCAGGAGCATAAAAAATGAGATCACTTTGTAGTTTTAATTGAGTTGCAGTAAAAATTGGTGAGACTTGGTTGTTGATGGTGAAAGACATAGTTACAGGAATAGAATAGAAGAGGTATTGTAGATAAAGAATAGAATGTCAGGATTTGATTAACATCAGAATTTAGTAATGAGTGGGTAAGAATATGATACGTCTTGGGGGAGGACACTATGCTTTGTGAAAAGTGGATCTTGCCTAATTAGTCAAGTTTGACAAAGTAAAACTTTCAGTTTAAAGAAGTGGAACTGCAGAATGGGTGATTATGGAAATCTCTTAACAACATCATAAGCTTTGAAAGAAAGATGTTGATAATCTGTGGGAAAGGAACTAATAAAATGCATTATAAATAAATAATGTACAACTCAGTACTTAAGGGTTAGAGGATAAATTAGGAGTGAAATGGATGCATATTGAAATCCAAGCTCTGTTTTATACGAAGTTGTGTAAGGAGGAGTATAAGATGCAAATACTTCCCCCTTTCCTTACCTGCCCTGCACCTTATCCTTTTTGTGCATCTTTGTTATGGTGTGGTCAGTATTTGCATCTTATACCCCTCCTTATACAACTTCATGTAAAACAGAGCTTGGATTTCAATATGCATCCATTTCACTCCTAATTTTGAGAGAGTGAATTGATTGACTGCCTACTCAGCCAATTTGTTATGTGGCAAATTCTGGAAAGAATGATTAAGGAATGGGTGATAATGGTTAATGGCAATGATTGCAAAGTGACTTTGCAATCATTGCCTCAGAGGATGTAGTGGAATTATTTAATAAACACTTTTCAGGGTATTTCTTACTGGTGAGAGTGATTTTGAGCATAATCCTTGAGGGGTGGGGGAAATAAAGTACTAGAGAGATTAGAAAGGAATAAACTGAAGATATTTATTACATACATATTGATTAAGCTATTATAATGTATTACAATATCAAGTTGTATACAATGACGTGGAATCAGTGTCAGGTGCATTGAAATTTGCATGAGATAACTGAGCAGGATAAAATGACAAGTGCAACATAATATACAGAGTTTAAACAAATATATGAGTAGATAGAGATTAGGTTCAAGAATATGAAACATGCTGCTGTGTGATGAGCACATGAAGAAAGTAAGCATATTATTGTTGGAAATTAGAGAATAACATTTTTAGTGAAAGAAAGGAGATAGTGATGATGTTTAAGCATTAAGAGAAAACATTTCAATCTTACAATCCTTATTATTCCATGGTTGGCAAAAAATATATATATATTCAGTGGAAGGACACAGAAACGGTTAATGATCTCAAAAAAGAGAGGGGAGGATGTTAAATTGAGGAGCTGAAACAATTATTTGTAAGCAGATGATATACAAATTTTTTTGAACTTATTCAGCTTTTTTCAGAAGCTGAACAAGTTCAAAAAAAAATTTGTATATCATCTGATTACAAATAATTGTTTCAGGTCCTCAATTTAACATCCTCTGACTGAGTGGTACTGACTGTGATTAGGTGAGCATTAAAAGTTTCCAGAAGGCTACACTGATTTTGAAAGATTTGGTATTCCTAAAGATAAAGTCTTTGCTTTACAACATGTATGCACCTATCTGTATGAGACTGGAAGAGCAGAGAAGTCTCAAATACAGCACCCAAGTTTTTAATAGATCTTTATTGGTAATTTTAAAATTGGAAAAGATATTAGTCTTTTGATCTACTGGAAGGAGATGCATGAACATTTTTCTGTGATTAGTTTAGAGCCTTTTTTTCTACATCACTATACTAGATTATCGTTTATTTATGTATTTTATTTTTTTATGTAGCTTCCACCCATGAAAGGTTTATTTGTTAACTTATACTGCATTTGGTTAAGGATTATTTTTTGTCCAATTTTTATTAATTATATATATATATGTATATATATTTGTTTTTTTTATATTTTTTATATCCTGCTCTAGAGATCAAACATGGAACTTTTTTTTTTTGAGCCACTTCAGTCCTCCAATAAGTGGGACAGTGGTCTCATGCTTGGCAGCGAAGTTCATCTCTCCCACCTAAAGACAATCACAAACATCCATGCTCACAGCCAGATTAGAACCTGTGGCCTGTTGGTTGGAGAGTGGGTATACTAACCATTCGGCAAACTAGGCCAGAAAAGAAGAGCAGAGAAGTATCAACCACAACACCCAGTTCTTTATTGGTAATTTTAGAATTGGAAAAGATATTAGTCTTCTAGTCCATTGGAAGAAGATGCATGAACATTTTTTGTGTTTGCTTTATGGCATTTTAGTTTAAGGCCTATCTATATTACTTTATAAAATATGTGTGTAACAATGGACTTTGATTGCATATAAAAGTTTGAAAACATCAGAAAGTATTAGGAAATTGGATATGCTGAAAAGGCTGAGAGATATCATTCAAAGAGCAGAAACAGTAAAGGGCCAGTAAGAGTGTTGAGGTACTCCACATGTAGCATCCAATTATAATAACTCTAGTTCCTCTTGAGTGAATTGGAAAAGTTGCTCTTAAGTCATTCCTGGATGTTTTCTGAAATTCTAAGGTGTTGAAGTTTGTGATTAAGGAAAGAAAGATTTATGCTCTGAAAGATTTCAATGAAATGTATAGATGACATCAGTGTGCTTATTATTCTCAAAGGATGTGAATACATGGTTTTTTAAATAAGAGCAGATTAGTAGCAGATCTCCCATGTAATCTGTGTTGCTGTGGGGAAATAATATCACAAAGTAAGTATGCTTACAAACAGTTTGGGAATAATTGGATGCATACATTTTGTTAGTAAGAAAGTGACAGAAGCAAATGAAATAGTTCACTTACTGAGTGGTCATTTTGTGTACCATTCATGTGGAGATATTTCAATGCCAGATGTAACATTGACTGATTGAAGAATAGAGGTAGATGAATTGGAGGTGCTTGTGAAATATATTGCAGAACTTTAATGTCAGTGCATGTCAATCCATATATTTTGAGAATGTGCAATGGAATTTGCACCTTTTATAAGCTGTTTAATTTAAGCCTCAGTTTTAGGAAGATAACAAGGGAATGGATACATAGCAAAACAATCCCACTGCAGAAAAAGAGGCTCCATGGCAGAAGTACTAAATTATAGTTTTCTCGGGAATGGTGGTTAAGGTATTGGAGAAGTTGCTAAAAGATAGAATTCAGGGTTGAGTTGAGAGGGATATGGTACTTTATAGAGGACAACATAGTTTTGTGAAGGGTAGGTCTTGCTTTAGTAATTTGCTTACTTTTTATAGTAAAATGACAATTGAGTTGGATAAATTAAATGGATATATAAAGATACTGCTGGACTTTGCAAAAAATTCAACAGGATTACACATGGAACTGTGTTGCATAAATTGGAGCAAATGGGGGGGGGGATGAATATGCCAATTTAACATGGGCAAGTATAAGGTCATGCATTTTGGGATGAAGAGATCACAAGCTGTGTACTATACTGATGGAACTGAACTTGACAAAAAGGGTTAGGTAGGTTATTATTTGCCTTTATAAGGCTCTAATAAAGCTACATCTAAACTACTGCACACATATCTGATCCCTTGGATTTCATTGGGATGAAGAAGTGATGGAGAGGATCCAGAGGTGAGTCACAAGGATTGTGGCAGGTCTATGGAATATTTTATGGAATAAGTTTACTTTTCTTTTCTGTTTTTGAATTGCTTCCTTTATATTCTTAATTTATTCTTGATACTGACAGTGTCACTTACTTGATTTCCGTTATTTCCTGATTTACCTGTTTCCATGCTTTGTTGTTTCTTATTTTCCTGTTTAATTTTCTTTTTCTCTTTCTGGCATTAAACTTCTAATTCTTTTATACATGACCAACACAAACCTCCTTTCACTATACCAGGATCTCCTCATTGCATATCTCCTCTTTCCTTTTTCCAGAAAGTTGTCAGAAAAATTCTTAATATCATGAATTTTGATGTATTCTGGCAAAGATTGTGATTAATATTCATTCTGCATTGTTTGACGAGCTGTCATACTTGATGTTTAACATCAATTTCACAGCATGGAAGCAAACCTATATTTATTCTAAAAAAAAAAGGAGATGCCAGTCTCTGTCTATTTTCTAGATGTCCTTACTTTAATCCTCTTGAAAACAATGGAAAATCATCAACAAGCAACTTCTTCTTCTTCTGCCTAGAGCAGTGGTTCTCAACCTTTTCAAAGTCACGGAACATTTTTGATTATAAGAAAAATTTGGGGAACACCAAAAACATTAGGGTAATAAAAATAACAATAAAAATATGCATGGACTCGTTTTTTATAAAAATGGAACCTATTTTAATGCGATACTTGAGCTTGTCGATTTTTGCAGGTTTCAGCAATATCAGGTCTAATATGTGATGTATAGTTCTTCTCATCTCTTTGTCAATATTAGTAAGTCTTTCACGTTTTTTATTTTTTATATGGGTTAATATTGAGAAATCGAGCTCACACAAATATGATGTTGAAAACTGTAACAAAATTTTCAGTGCTCTTGTGGATAGCTGAGTATTCGGCTTGACAAAAATGCAAAATTCTTCAAGAGTTATTTTAGAGAATTTCATTTTTGGAGTACGATCCATTGACAAGGTAACTAATTGTTCTTCTTGTAACGAAAATTCACAACTCGATGTATTAACTGTGCCAAATGGATTTCGTATCCAGTCATAATTGTGTGTATTTAAGGAAGAAAAGTAACTTGAAATATTTTCTTCCGATATTATTAATTGTTCTTTTTTAAGTTAAGGGATATTACATCCCATATAGCCAAATAAGAAACTCAAAGAGTTTCATGCCGAATATAGAAATTATATATATATATATATATATATATACAAAGTTCAGCGATTCCAAGCGTAAGCAAATACCTGGATGGTGCAGCAACTGACCCTTAAGGTAGTGCAAGCTGAGGCAACTCATAGCAAAGGTGGAGCAAGTTCCGATCACTATTCTTGATATTTACCCATAATGTGAACTTAGCTCCTAGGAGCTGTATTACTGTTCTACATTATGAGAGAAGGTCACTACCCAGACCGGTTTTGACCTTTATTGAGGTCTCATCAGTGAGTAGGTAGACCTAGTTAATAATAGTTAATATATACAAAGTTCAGCGATTCCAAGCGTAAGCAAATACCTGGATGGTGCAGCAACTGACCCTTAAGGTAGTGCAAGCTGAGGCAACTCATAGCAAAGGTGGAGCAAGTTCCGATCACTATTCTTGATATTTACCCATAATGTGAACTTAGCTCCTAGGAGCTGTATTACTGTTCTACATTATGAGAGAAGGTCACTACCCAGACCGGTTTTGACCTTTATTGAGGTCTCATCAGTGAGTAGGTAGACCTAGTTAATAATAGTTAATAATACCAAGATTGTAGTGAACAGAACTTATATCCCTTCTATGAGAATTGCCAAAAGGTGTTCTAATAAATTACTAAATATATGAAGAGCCAAAGGCTTCAATTCAGCGACATAACTTATTTAAGTTAAGGGATATTACATCCCATATTGTTTCTTAGCCGATTAAGAAACTCAAAGAGTTTCATGCCGAATATAGAAATTATATAAAGTTCTGCAATTCCAAGCATAAGCAAATACCTGGATAGCGCAGCAACTGACCCTTAAGGTAGTGCAAGCTGAGGCAACTCATAGCAAAGGTGGAGCAAGCTCTGCCTATATCCTATATTTGGCATGAAACTCTTTGAGTTTCTTATTCGACTAAGAAACAGTATGGGATGTAATATCCCTTAACTTAAATAAGTTATGTCGCTGAATTGAAGCCTTTGGCTCTTCATATATTTATTAATTGTTCTGTTATAATGGAAATAATTTCATTGACATTTTTATTCAGAGTAGCCAATTACACTCAGAACTGTGTCATGTGACATCTTTCACTGGCGGAACACTTGTGACCAGTTCGTGGATCACAAGTGTTCCGGGGAACACTGGTTAAGAACCACTGACCTAGAGGCTCACCAATTAATTAGTGATCACATGGATTCTACCACTTTACAATGGATCTCTCAATCTTCCTTATCAATTTTTGGAACACAAGCCACAAAAAAGAATGTTTGGAGAAACTCATGTACTTGCTGTTAACACAATTAATCATGCCTGGTATAGAGCCTTACTTGTCAGTACTTTCTTGTGGTCTGCCTTCTGCTCTTTGCAATTGGACTGTCATGCGAAGAGAAGAAATATCCACTATGACACATTGTCGTTCACAGTATCAGGGTGAATAGTTTCTTCTCCTCAGATTTCTCCCAGGTTTCTCTCAGATTTCTCTAACCCAGGGAGTATCCCAGGTTAGAGAAATCTGAAGATAAGAAATGGTCTTCCTCCAATCTATATTAATAACTATCTCACAAATCTGAAATTCTATCCTTAATGTCTTTAATGGATTAATTATGGAAGATTCTTCAAGGTGTCTTAAACACTGATCTCCTCTTTCTTCAGTGAAAGGAGGACAATCTAGTGAACTTCACCACTACCAAAAACACCTTCATGTCTTGTTTCTCATTACAAAAAAAAATCTAATTTAATTTCCTCTTTCTAACAGACATATAAGCACGTTAAAGATACCAAGCTATTTTAAACCTAAGAAACAGAAGTTGCACTATGTGCGGGGTCTGGGTGACCCCGCACATAGTGCAACTCGTGGTAAAGATGGAATAAGCTCTGATCACTATTCTTAATATTTACCCTTAATGCAAAGCACATCTCCTGGAGGAGATGTATGATGCTATGTATTAAAGGCAAGGGGCCACTATCCAGACCGGTTTCAACCTTTATTGAGGTCTCATCAATGAGAGCCAGGCTTAGAAATACTGAGATTTAAGTAATACAGAGCTTATAAGTATTTTACCAAAACAAGTTACCATAAGGTGCTTTGACTTTATTAAATAAAAATCTCAGGATAAGCAATTTTTTTAAAAAAATAGTTTGTTTGGTGTTAATACTGTTAAAATAATTTATGAATAATTACCTCTTTGATAACATTCAGATCTCCAGTCAAGATTAGATTTCTCTCCTCTGGCTTAAATCCAAAGAATTATTATGAGATCCCACCCTGACAGTTATTAATGCAATACCTGTCATATCTTCTTAAACTCATTCATTAAGACTTTTGTTAACCATACTCTTACTCACTTTTCAGGAATGACCCCCTTGTCATTTATTAAAAAATCTATCTAATAAAACTCCTTTAGTAAATTTATCATATTCCTCCCATCAACCAAACTTTACAACCAATAAACTTCAATGAATCTTCATAGGGAGCATCCACAGATCTCTCCTCTGGATCCTCTCTCTCTCTCTGCCATTTCTCCAACCCACTAGAAACTTTAGTGACCAAATCTGTGCACAATAGCCCAGACAGACAAACTATATCAAAGCCTCATAAAAAGGGATAATTACCTCCTTATCTGTATTTGTCCGTGTTTTTTTCAACATCCAAGTGATAAGCGATTTTTCTAATGCAACTTTTTTATAGTTTTTGAAATTTTATTCATCTTTTACTTATTCTCACCTCTAATATTCCAGGTTTATTAACTTTCTAAGCTGTCAATGTGAAATTACCATGAAATTATCATGCAAAAAATATAAAAATAGAACAACAGGATATATATATAAGGTTTTCATTTGGTATTTCTTTTCAGTCCAAATCTGCACTTAGTATATTCAGATGCAGAGCAATTAGCAAACATGATTTCAGTTACATCTACTTTGGCAGAAAATATTAGCAGCAAAGTTAAGAAACTAGACATCACTAAGGTTAGAATAATATTTTGATACTATTGTTTTATTGAAGAAAATTTATTTATTTATTTTAACTATTATAGCATCATTAATAAAGTAACATTCTTAATATTCTACTGGAGGCAGTTTTGAATTTTATCAAAATTTTTAGTTTTTCTGAATAGAAGAATGCTACCTGTTCTTAAAGAAACCTCTTTAAAAAAATAAAACAAACTATCATTATATAGATTTAAGAAAAAAACCACAGAATGATTTTCAGTTTTTTTTAAAAAAGTTTAAAATCCAAGAGTTTAAACGTCAGTTCCATTATAAAAATGAAAGCATATTTTAATATATAATGTTTTTGCTATTTTATTAATTTTTTTTTTATCTATAGAAAAGCATTACTACTAAGGCTGGATAAAATAGGAGTAACAGAGCACTTATTCCACAGAATCAAAATATTGAAGGCCTTATCAAAATAAAAATGTTCCAACAATTAAAATAATACCAGTTATAATATGATGCTACCAGCTTTTAATCAAGTGATGGATGATGTAGAATGAGATTAGCCATGGATTCAGAGTGGTGGAATCCATAATGGTGAGCATTGATTAACTGGTAAGCCTCTAGATAGTGAAGTTGACTGTTGATGACTGTCTCCATTATTTTGGAGGTGACTGAAGTGATGGCAAGTGGTTAATAGATGGACAGCAAAATTTTATTGCCCTTTTTTTTGAAACAGGTTAGCTATATGGATACATACCAAAACCTAACCAGTTTCAAAAAAAAAAAAAGGGCAATAAAATTTTGCTGTCCATCTATTAACCACTTACCATCACTTCAGTCGCTTCCAAAATAATGGAGAAAGTCATCAATAGTCAACTTCACTATCTAGAGGCCTCCCAGTTAATCAGTGCTCACCATTATGGATTCCACTTTGAATCTATGGCTAACCTCATTCTACATCATCCATCACTGGATATGTGTATGGATAAGAATTGCAAGTCAGCCCTCATATTGATCACAAAGTTCTATAATCCTTCACACTGAGGAAAACACTTAAGTAGGTTAACTCACTTTCAAAGCTGCATCTCTGTTACCTATTGCAAGAGAAGCAGTTCCTCGCTGTATGCTGGGTAACTTGGAATCTTAGTTATATATTAGATAGACCAAATATCTACAAATGACTTTTATTTTTCTACTTCTTTTATTGTGAAATTATAGTTTTTAATGTCAGGACAAAATAAAAGATTCTTTCATACTTTCTTCACTTAAATATTGTAATCTCTTAATCTAATCTTTTAATCTCTTAGCCTCTTAGCCTTAATCTTCTAATCTCTTAGCCAACAACTTATTTTGTTTGTTCTTGAAGAACTTGATTCAAGATAATTATTTTTGACAAACAAGAAATTTGTCATTTCTTTGCTGATCTGGAGAAATTTGTATGTCAGGATATGTTAATGATATGGAAAGGAAGAAGAAACACAAATCCAGATTATCCTATCATACTACTAATGAAGGTCATCCATGCTATGACCAAAAACAGAAAGGCCATATGTGGACCAGAAAATTATAAAAAAGCTTCAAAAATGCTGCTCACTCCCGTTCAATGGAAGCAAGGTATCATATTTCATCTAGTTTGGTCATCCTTCATCAAAAATATCACACATTCAAAGATATGATGCATATCTTTGAATGTAATAATTCCAGTCAGTACATACATGTACCACAACACATCCATTGTTAACTAGTTGATTCAACTAGTTCACCTAGTTTAACTAGTTCAACTGTTGATTCAATTCCATCTTTGATATAAAGTGCTCTTATTGTTTAACCGATATCTAGCAAAATCTTCAAAAGAAGTGTACAAAAAGTTACACAAAACTAGTAGAGAAGTGAAAACTAACCGAAAATTATGGTCTTACTGGAACTTGCAAGAATTTCACTGGAGTTGTAGAAGATCAGTTTTATTTTTCCCCAGCTACCACTTGAGGCCTCCAATAATTAGGATGATGGTCATCTCATACTAGGCAATGAAACTTGTATGCACACCTAAAAAATTCACAAATCCAGGTCCACAACAGATTTTGTGGACCTGGATTTGTCAATTCACAGTCTCTTGGTCAGAGAGTAGAGACATCATTCAGTCTTCCATTCATGTACATATGGATTGCACTAAAAGCAAGTAATAATAAACTTAACAGTGACATAGGAGATGTTACACTCAGCTTTTTGTTGTATTTTTATCTGAAATAAATTTTATTCAAGTCCTTAAGACTCTTTAAACAAATTAAATAGCTTCCATAACAGATGTGGTATGAAAATCAGTATGAAATAGATAAAACTATGAAAATGGGCTGCAAAACAGAAAACAGCAACTGCACTCTTGGTTGTAAATTCATAATAAAACAATTTTGTAATTTATAGACAAGTTCAAACTAATTTCAACATTTAGAGCTGAGAGTTGCATTAGAAACAAAACAGTTGATTGTAACTTAGAAACTGCAGACATGGGAGTTCTTAGGAAAATAATGGAGTGAACAGATGGCTTCAAGAGTATTATTGATGGTGTTAGAAAGGAACTGAACATTATTCATATTGAAGAATGTGAATATGTGATAATGTCACTTAATGAAAGATTAGCAAAAGAGATATTTGGAATGAATGTGGGTTTGAAAGGATGAATAAGATGAATGAATGAATGCAATTAGATGTGCTTTAGAAGATTAAAATATGAAACACCACACCTTGCTTATTTAAAGGCCAGAAGGCTGTTATCATGATTCATCTCTAGCATAAGGATTTCTTTTTTTGTGTGCAGTGTGAGTGTTATCCATTCAGTGAGGTGACAGACATACTATGAAGACTCATAACCACTTCTTTTCAAGAGTACAGCAGTGAAGTGGCTCTGTAGGCTGACTACCTTATGGTACACAGGACCGAATCTGCAAGTTTCTCCAAATAAATGATCAGGAAGTTTACAAATATGGTACCCTGCTCAGTTATTTTGGAGGAGAGTACACTGATCCATTGCCTTTATCTCATCAAAATTCAACTTCTTCATTACTCAAAGTCCCATCAGTTAATCAGTGATCGCCAATATGGACTTCACCACTCTAGATCCATAGCAAATCTCTTAGCTTACTTCTCCCAGTTCTGGAAATACACTATTGGAAAGATTTGGAGAAACTGTGCTCGCGTTCTTGACATTTCCAGAATATTTCATTGATCTGCTCAACAAATTGCAGTATCTTCCATTCTCTTTATTCAAGCACCTAGTTTTCTCTTTGGTTCAATCACCAAATAATGAAGAATGGGTATAATGAATGGAGTATAATGAAAAATGGCTTATTTTTCTTCAGGCTTACCTACTGGTTCTGTTTGCTGCCATTCTTCTCCTGTACATAAATGACCAATAAACTTATCAGTGGTTTTATTAATTGGTCATAAATAGACCAATAAGCTAATGATGATGTACTTCATTTCTCCTACTCATTTGACAAACTTTGCAGTTCCCAAACATTTCAGACTTCATGATCTTTTATAACTAGTCTATTAAACATAGATGGCCTGTCATTTTTTGATGTGGATCAAGACAGTTTAGTTACCCTCATTGCTATCAGTACAGTTCTGTTCCTTTTTAATTGCTGAAAGGATTTTAGTTCATCCCTTACCCTTACAAAATGAAATGCACAAATCACTAGATATAATCAGATCGCTTTTCTCATGTTGACATTTATGTAGCCTTTCCAGGTACAGATTATATTAATAGCTTTCTCAGCCTTTAAAAATGTTGGCATTCCCCCCCACCTCTCATGATGAGGCTCTCCCTAAATATTCTTAATGTTGTCCTTAGAAAGGTGGTCCAGCTGATTCTTCTCTCTTTTTAATTGATTCAACCATATATCTTTTCTATAGGTACTTCCATGATCACTGCTCCACCAAACTGACATTCATTTTTCTGTGGCATTCCACTAAGTTAGTTAAAGTGTGAGAAACTGCTGCTCACCATGCTTTGCAGTTCAACTGCAAGCCCACCAAACCTACTCCTCTCTTTCTTTCATTCCATCTGCCTAGTATTCTTTGGAAGAATCCTTCTTGAAATGTGTTGAGCTTCATCTACAACCTTTTGGTGGAATTCTTTCTCGTAAGCATGTAGGTTCTGTGGTTTCTTAATTGCAAATACTGGAATTTGCGATGACAATAATGTTGCCCTTGTCTGCTCTGATAAATATAAGATTCTTGTTTTTTAAAAATGCAGGACTTTAATTTCAAAAACAAGAATTTTTAATCTTGATGCTTTTCAACTGTAAATGACATTGGAAATCTTGAGCATAACTTAGTTTTATCACTTAAAAGATGAATATGTTATGCTTTTTGTTGTGAAGACAATCAAGATATAGGAAACATCTTTTGGGACCAAAGAAAATCCATGACCTCAGGAAAAAATATTTAGTTCATCTTTCTGTTAAGATAGTTGGAGAGATTAATAATTATCCATCACTCCAGTGTCAAGTCCCACCAAAATTCAGCAGCTGTAAACTTAAAAAAAACTCTTAGACAATGTTACTTCATTAGATAAAGCAAGTGTTAAAAAAAATGAGAACATATCATGATAGATCTCCCAGGATCTAAAGTCCACCAAAGATTCATAAATCATTATTACTATTTTTTGAAACTGGTGGTGGATTCCTTTGACAGTCCTGCTTATAGCATCATCAAATTATTGTCCAACATTCTTCATCCTCTCACAGGTTCACTCAAGTTCATATATCAAAAATAGTACAGATTTTCTCTAAAAAATTAAAAATATTATGATAAGTTTTGACATCACCTCCCTCTTTACGTTGTGCAATTGGCTGACACCAAAGTTTAGTGTCTCTAGATTTTTCTGGCCAACATCATGGAGCTATTCAGATTTATAGTTGGTTCCAGATATTTTTCTGCCTGGAAAAATATGCTTTATAAACAACTTGAAGGACCCTTCACAGTCAATCCATTGTCCCCTATTCTGGTAAACTTTTTTTTTTTTGAAAAAAATACTTTCAAGCTCTACATATCCAAAACTATCTTTGTGGAACTGGTACATTGGTGATACTTTTTTGTACTTATCAACATGTTAATCAAGAATTGTGAGTTTTTCTAAAAAAAAAAAAATCGGTCTTCTTCATTCCATGATTAAATTTATTTTCAAAATGGAATCACATGGAGTGAGTATTATCCTTTCTCTGGATACTTTGTATATATCAATCCTCTACACATCATTTATTCCCAAAATATTGCTGAGCACTTCTTTGAAAGAAAATCTCTCAACTGTTAGGGAAACTTGGTCTCAGTGGCTATAATCCAAAAGCGACTCAAGATGAAATCAACTCACTGCCATCTTCAGACACATTAACAAAATATGCCAGCTACTTCCCTCTCCTATAGACTAGCTTATTTTTCCTTTCTCTACCAGGTATTTAAGCACTGGGAATACATTATGTTGGAAGTTTAATGGAATACATATAGCACTAAGAAAGGATTAAAAACTATTTTAATATAATTTTATTTTAATAGTGACTTAGATGAAATATTGGAAGAATTAAAATAGTTTTTTTAATCCTTTCCCAGTGCTGCACATAACTCTGTTAAACTGCCAACATGAAGATATCTTAACATCAGTACTGTATTTGGCTAATTAAACTTCATAAGCCTGGGTTACTCCAGGCATGAAATTCATACTAGTCATAGGGTCCATTGAGATAATATTAAATTGTTTTATCAAAATGCCTTTAAATATGAATGATTATTTAAAGAAAGCTGTGAAGCCTTATTATGCTGTTCAGTAATGGAGTTTTATATGAAGTGTCCTATGTGGCTGTAACTTGGACTACTATTGAAAGAAAGGAAAATCTCTTCACATCTACATCAGAGAACACATTGCTGCCATTTATTATGGGAAGTCAGGAATGCCAGACTATCTTTGGACTCTCCATACAAAATTAAATGGCAGAAAACGAATGTACTAAGAAGTTGTTATTAGTTGGAGAGCTTGTGTTTAGAGTCAGCAACAGCAATGAAACACACTCCTCATTTATCTAAAATTTGAGAGACAGTTATTTTAAGATCATTCCAGCCAAACAATTGTAAAAACTTCTGGTCATCTCCAGTGTTAGATTTGCCATAGGGATCTGTAGGGACTTTATAAGACAAAAGAGTTAGGACTCTTTTGTATTACAGTTTGAATTGTTTCTACACATATTATTTGCTTGCATATTTGTGACATTTAGTTTGAGCTTTGAAGATGTTGGTTTAAAATCCAGCAAAAATTAGTTCATCATCATGTTACCCTCAGTGGGTGTAGAGAAGGAGAAATTAGTTATTAATTCTTAGTTATAGCAATGACCTTAGGAAGAATAGACTTTTTTGTCATCCATTTAGGAGAAGATTTTTGTGATCACTTTTTGGAAAAAAATTAAAGGGGGGGGGGGAATTTAATATTGTGTGTTTGGAATGATAGGAGGACATTTCCAAGATTGTCAGCGCAAGAATTTGTAAAAAAATAAGAAGTCACAAGATCGATTATTTCTGTGGGTAACAATACATTTGTATTATTTGTACAGTCAGACAAAAGTTATAGCTAGTAACTCTGGCATGAGACCAGAAAGTATGATGCCAGTTAAGCATTGCAACTCACTTGCTTTTAATCCTTTCAAAATGAGTTCTGGATGTGTTAATAATTTGCCGGCAATTGCTGACCTGGTTGGCCAAGTGGTTAGCGTATCTGCTCTCCAGCCAAAAGGCTGCAGGTTCAAATACCGCCGTGGGCATAGATGTTTGTGATTGTCTGTGAAAGCACTAGTGGTGGTAGTCGGCAGTAGATGGCATTGGTGTTAGATGATGAAGGTTGGTGGAGTAGTGAGACGAAGAGTTGTAGAGTTGATACCCTCCCTCAATGAGTCTTTGAACTCCCTGGAGGTGTGATATTATAATAATAATAATAAATAAGTAACAGACTGATTTGGAGGGAAATTGTAGATAGGAAGTTAGTAATGATGTAAATTTTTCATGTGGTACTATCATATCCTGTACACCCCTTGAGGGTACCTGGCAAGAATTTGATGATGATGATAATAAACAAGAGGAAAATGGCGACTTCACTGCAGATCATTTGCGGTATTCTTGAATTTTCTCTTGTGTAGCTCTGACACAGTTTTTAAAGAGACCAAGCAACATAAGGAACAAGACTTCAAAATGGAATGACAATTGAGCATTTCCATACCAATATGATTAGTGCAGATATTTGGATTGAAAGACTGATAATAATCAACCAAAGAAATGAGGCATAGAAGTAATGAAGATTTTTCCACTAGGGATTCCTGTAGTGCCACACAACATGTAGATGAAAATGGCTGTGTGAATGCTGTTCCATGGGAGAATACATCAATGCTAGATTGGGTTCTAAATTGCCTAGAAGTCGTCTTCTTCTAGGCAATTTAGAAGAACATCACAGTATATTTAGATGTTCACTAGTAAGGAACATCTAGTTTGGAGAGTAGTTAGGATTATCTGGTGGTATTCTGGTATGCAGCTAAATAGCATTATGAGATTATTTATATAGTAAATGCCTGCCTTGATATCTCTACCTGCTGGATCAGTTTAGTTGGAAAGGAAAGCCAGTTGGAGTTCAGAACAATGAATGAAATCCCCAAGAAGGTGACTTCTCTATTAGGAAATTTGGAGTAGAGAAAATCAACATTTAAAGAAGCAAAATCAGATAAGTTCAGAATGGTTGGTAGCATTAGAAGATAAAAAAAAAAGATGATATTCTAATTTGAAACTCACTAACATAGTAGTATATCAGAATGAAACATACACAAATATCTCCTTTGAGATGAAAAGATCAAAGATTGTGTAATTAGGAAAACAGCAATGAGCACATCTGATCTTGAAAGTGTTTTAAAATCTGAGTTTCTGTTAAGAAAAGTGGATGTGATTTTTGCAGATTGGAAATAGAAATGAACACCATTGAAGTTGGAACTCAGGCCATTTACATTTGCAAAGTGAATCTGGAAAGGTTGCCTTTTTAACACATGTAATCTATTTCTCTTTGCTTGACTTTTCATAGTTATTGTTTGAGTGAAAATGGGAGGGACACAGAATATACAGCAATAGTTTCTTTATTAACTCATTCTTGAGAATTTTTCCACAACTCCTCTACAAATCATGGCCTCAATGCTTCCTTACATATCACTATTGGACTCTTTCTGGGCAGCACACATGTCAGAATAGTGGTAGCAAGATTATTTACTAGCTAACCCAGAAGCCTCCAAAAGTGTTACCATTAAATTTGGTCTAGTATATAGTATCTGGCAGATGATCTGCAGAATAATTGTTTTAAAATTGCACTGAAGAGAACAAATATTGGGTCACTCCATGATGTCAGATACAAACATCAAGTCCAAACGTGTTACAAAGTGGTGTATTATAAACAGTATAATGTATCAGATATGAAATTGTTCTTATTACATACTTACTCTAAATTAGGAAACACGTAAACTAGATCTTTGCTCTGTAGTCTAGATGTGCACTTTTTTGCCACTTCAAGCTCCTGATAAGCAAAGTGATGTGTAACAAGCAGTGTAATTCATCTTTCATCTATCACCTAGCACCACAGGGTTTGGCTTTTCTGCTGATGTGTGGATTTCACACTCAATCCCTGCCTATGGTTTGCTTCATTCATAGTTTTTTCCAGTCTGTTTGGTGTATGTTGGATGTGATATATCTAGGGTTACTAATGAGCCCACCAATATGAAGGTTAGGTTAGGTTAGGATTTGGTTGCTGGAAACTGACCAGACTTCACTATAGTTTGGCAAACTTGACACTGGGGGGGGGGGGCAGAACATCTGTTGTCATTTTTGATTTTCAATGTTTAGCCATAAACATTGCAGTCATGTAATGTATCTTGGCTATCTTGAGAAGAATATCTTCAACTCCTTTTAGGGCCAGATATTTCTTTTTCCATTTTTATTCCATTCCAACATTGATGGTATATAAAAATGATGAAATGATGCAGTTATTTTATTTATTTATAAAATAAAGTTGAAGAGTGAAGAAAGAGCCTTGATAGGTCTTGTCTAGTGAAGATTATTTATAATTTGATAAAGTAAGATAAAACTAAATATTATTTATAATTAAAGTTTTTAGTAATTATTACTGTATTTGGGAACTATGACATCTTGCAGAGCAGAGTTATGGAAAGTATGCAACGTGTTGAGGATATACTAGATCTGAAATTTTGTGCAGATGGTGTGCAGACTGCACTTCAGAATGAAGATTTTGAACAGGTTGTACTTCATTTTCTTTTGTATTATTGATCAACAAATAAATTGATATAAAATATATATTATTAAGTAAACAAGAATATTATTTGTTTATTTATGATTCCACCCACAGGAAGTTGGAAAATACATAGTACTCTTAGAGAGAGAGAGAACTTTAGTGTTTGCATTTTAATTATTATATGAAACTAATATGGTATATCAAATATTTTAACACATTTGGTACAATTGATTTTTTCTCTAACAAATATTATTCCACCCAAAGCTCCATAGTGCTGTTATAATGGAAATTCACTATAACAAAATATTCCTTTGGTTCCTATGAGTTTGCTATAATAAGATTTGATTGAATATCCATAGTAATATATGGAGATTTTTAATTGATTTGACTAAATTCAAACACATTCTTTTAATTATATAAACAGAAATACATTAATGAAAAGTAAGGTTGTTTTGTTTCTTCTGCAGAATACTTTTCATTAATGCATTTCTGCATTAATTCAAACACATTCTTTTAATTATATAAACAGAAATACATTAATGAAAAGTAAGGTTGTTTTGTTTCTTCTGCAGAATACTTTTCATTAATGCATTTCTGTTTATATAATTAAAAGAATGTGTTTGAATTTAGTCAAATCAATTAAAAATCTCCATATATTACTATGGATATTCAATCAAATCTTATTATAGCAAACTCATAGGAACCAAAGGAATATTTTGTTATATTAAAGATGTTTATATAATTAATTTGATGTGTGAATCTTGAAAAGTGAACAAAAATAGACAAAGTATTAGTGATTTCTTCTTCATAATTGTGTCTGTTATAAGTTAATTCTTGAAGGATTGAATAGCATGCAGTGTTTATTATAAAAGACTCATGGATTCAACTACCATCTGAAAAATAAAAATTAGTAACAGTAATAAATGGCTAAACTCAATGTTTCAGCCTCCATTGTAAGTATATATCTCCTGGAGTATATATACAATATAATACCAACACACAAAATCTTAAAACATTATGATCAGTAAACTGCAAGAATTTTGTTGACTAATTGTAGAATACCACTGCTACTAGTGAGAGTTAAAAAATTCTAATATAAATCATTGGTGATCCAATATCAGTTAGGATATCTTAAATGAATTAATAACTTTGAGAATTTCCTAACTGATGCTGGACATTTATGACTACAGTGTATCGAATGGTAGTAAGTTGAGGAACTGGACACTTTTTTGTCAACCTAATATCCTAAATTCTCCAAAAGAAAGTAGTGAATCATCTATTAACACTTGCAGAAGGTGTTTTCTGGCTTCATAGCATCCTGTATTGCATTGTATGTATATCCTGGGCACTTTTTAGTTTAGTTGTGTGTTAATTCACTGGAGATTTACAGAATAGCTGGAGGATGATATCTGACAATACAGACTAAATTCTTTAAATTTTGAGACCATCATGTTTATTCAGGTTGAGAGAGAGAGAGAGAGTTGATGATTCCTCAGAACCTTTTCTGCCATACCAGAACTTACTATAGTGTAAAAGTTGAGTTTTTGCAAGTCAGTTTGGTGGTCACTATCAGTGACATGATCAGATAGACCTGATTTTCCATGATGTAGATATCTGATGTGGTTCTTTTTGCACCTTTTTGTGCAGTGGACTTGGGTGGGATAACTGTGGAATAGGATCTTTAGGAAAAAACTGAAGAACTTCCTTTTGGGGGGGTGGGGGGGGGTTTGAATGTCACTCTGTGATTGTACTTTTGCAGTGCCGAATTTATGAGTGTGGTGGTGGGAGTTTGTATACATGTACTGTGTGTGTGTGTGTGTGTGTGTGTGTGTGTGTGTGTGTGTGTGTGTGTGTGTGTGTGTGTGTGTGATATTTTTGGATAAAAAGACTAAATCCAAATGGAGACTTCATTTATGTTGTGAAAACACTTTGTCATACCAAGGAGTCCTTAAACTCCTTGGTATGAGTTATTATTTCTTCACTTATGCATTTTTATTTGTTTCCTTAAATTATTAACATTATGGTAATAAATAGCTCCTATTTTGCTGGAATTATACCAAGAACAACCGTTTGTATGTATATCTATAACTGTCTGTATATCACACCACACTTCCAAAATATATGACCACTTATAATAGTTACTATTTTTACTTATATTTGTTGGTAACAGAAACAATTAAAGTTAAAAGTATGGACTATAAATTCAATAAGTTAAATTTTATTTCATAAAAGGTAATATACAGTATGTTTACAATTTATAAATTTATTTTGCATAATTTCAGTATATTCAACAACTTCGGAATGCAAATAAAAACAATCAAGGACATTCTATCCTTGAGAATTTGACATATAGTCACACAGATTCTTCGGTGGGACACTGAAGACACAGAGATGTAAGCATTTGATTAGCATAAGTTACTTTTTGCCAGTTTTGTCTTATGGAGGAGATATGAAAACTAACAAAAAGAGACATGAGTAGAATGCAAGCAGTGGAAATGAAATTTAAAGTTTTGAAGTGTTGGCAAAAAACAAGGAAAGACAGAATAAGAAATATGGACATTAGGAGTGTTTTAGCACTAGGAATTTTTGAAGAAATGCTTGAAGTGGTTTGGACATTGAGAAGAAAAGATCAAGACAAAGACCATGTAAAATGTGAGAAAATCATATAAGAGAATATTTAAAAAAAAAAAAAAAAGAGTTGAACTGGAACAGTGTTCATGAAGAAAGAATATAGAAGGATAGAAATAAATGAGAGGAGCTTTGATCCACCTGTTTCTGTTAGAGTAGTTGTTGATTAAAAAGAAGATAGCTGAACTAAGTTTAAAGCTTGTAGTGATTTTAACCAAAGCTTTCCAGTTTATTGATGATGCTGATGATTCACTGAGTCCTTGGACTCCTTGGAGGTATCACATAATAATAATAATAATGATACATCCTGTCCAGGAGGTTGATTTTTATGGGTCTCTACCTGGATTTTAGAACAATAAGCCTCATTTCCCATACATCAAAAATACTTATGAGAATCTTAATATGAAGAATTGCATCTAAAGTGGAAGAATTTCTTGGAGAAGATCATTTGCTGTTTTAAGGATACTTGTGACATAAGACTGAATGATAAATGCATGTAAACACAAGAAGGATATTTAATTAACCAGATATTTCGGTCTGGAAATAGCAGACATTACAAGTGGCATTACAAGAACAGTTATAAAAAATACAAGCTAGAATATTAACAATAGATCTTTTAAAATAGAGCAAGCTGCGTGATGTTATATCACTAAGTATGAAACGGAATATTTTGAAGTAGAGACATGATTAAAAAAAAAATTAATGAGTAATCTTGATTAGACTTTCCCAGATTTTTGATATAGATATACAGTCATTATGATTCAGGTTGGGACAATGGAGCAAGGCCTCTACACGTTCCTTGAACAAATGTTCAAACCTATAACGGGATCTATGTAAGAGGCGAGTCCTGGACCAAAGGATGTTGTGGTCAGTTTCAATCCCGTGCTGAGCCAATCCAGACTTTTCAGGTTTGTTGTGAAGAATGGAGGATTGATGTTCTTGGATTCTTTTTTCAAGAGAACGTCCAGTCTGTCCAAAATAGGATAGATCACAGTTGCACGGAATTTGATAAACTCCAGGAAGAGATAAAGTTGAGCATTTGTCTTTAGGAGAAGGAAAATAAGAAGACAATTTGTTAATAGGTGAATAAATAGCTGTTAAATCATATTTCTTTAAAATTCTTGCGATAGGTTCTGAAATACTGGAGATATAAGGAATTGGCACTCGATGTATTGAAACTTTGTTGTTTTGTGGAGGAATATAAGCATTGAGAAGATGTTGAGTACTTTTTTTCAGAAAAGCCATTGAGTTTCATGTGTTGTTGAAACTCAATGAAACGCAATGAGTTTCATGTGTTGTTGGATAGTAAAAAGTTCTTTCTGTAGATAATCAAAGGTAGAACAATTAGTTTTTGCTCTTCTGATGAGGCATTTTATAATTCCTGTTTTTTGACATGGATGATGGGCTGATTCTTTAAGAATATAACGACCTGTGAACGTTAGTTTCCTGTATACTGTAGATGTAAGAATATTTGAAGGTGACCGGATGAGGAGAACGTCTAAAAAAGATAACTGGTTGTTTTCTTCTATTTCCATAGTAAACTTTATACGATGATGTAAGGAATTGATACTGTTTAAAAAAGAAGGTAAAGAGTTTTTGCTATGTGGCCAAATAGTAAAGATGTCATCTATATATCTTACCCAAAAGGATGGTTGAGGGAAAATAGGTGAGAATAGAACTTTTTCTAAATGTTCTAAATAAAAGTTGGTAAAGCAGAAGAAAGGGGACTTCCCATGGCCGTTCCTTCTATTTGGCTGTAAAATTTATTTTGACATACGAAATATCCAGAATGTATTACGAAATCGAACAATTTTATAATGTCTTCAGGAAAGATGTCAGCAAGTAATTTTAAAGTTTCCTTGAGAGGTACATTGGTATATAAAGATTCTATATCAAAATAGAAGAAAACAACCAGTTATCTTTTTTAGACATTCTCCTCATCCGGTCACCTTCAAATATTCTTACATCTACAGCATACAGGAAACCAACGTTCACAGGTCGTTATAGACCTGAGATCTGCAATGTGCAGTAGAAATATGAGATGGTGAAGCTCTAATCTGTTTCATCTCATAGTTAGTATCCTATGTCTCTGGATATATGTGTTCACTGGGCTAGTTTACGTGTTTTGAAGAACAAAAAACTAGAGTTTCTAGGAGAAAAAAACTCTTCACCTCCATTGAGACCAGTTAATTTACCTTTGACTGAAAAACCCTGATACTTAGGTTTTGCATCATGGATGGGATTCTAACCCACTTCTTTTCATCGAAACCAACTGAGCTACAGAGTCTTAGTGATAAATTAATCATATTAAATTAAGTGCTTTGAGCAGATAGCTCTGAATGAGTTATCAGCTTTGTTATTTGAATTAACATAAAATATAAGTATCTTTCCCCTTTCTGTTTGCATTTTCATATTACTACATTATGGTAATTCTGATTTCATGTCATACTGTTATATATTCTTGAAAGAGAAATTATTACTTTCCCAAAATTTTTTATTAGACTTGAAACCCTTTTAATCTCTAAATTGTCCCCTCCCATTAGGATGATTTGTTTAATTTCATTTCACTTTGATTATTGTGTTAAATATATTCACACTTTTGATACAAAATGTAATATTTTTTTGTTCTGAAACTTGTATTAGAACAGTAATTATTTATGATGATAATACCAACTTGATAGTATGTGATCATATAAAACATGCAATAATTTCTTTGTGATTACAATTGATTTGCTCTTTTAATAATATTTTTTTAATAATTTAAATTGCAGTGAGTAAATCTTTTCACTGATAAATTAACAGCAATTAATATGTTTTTTATGTTGTTCTACAAGGCTGCAGCACACATTCATAGATTCTTGAGCTTAGATCAGTCAGTTCTCAAACTTTCAGCTGCTGATAGTAATGAAGGTAAATTGTTTATTTCTTAAATTTACAAATATTAGACATATAAATGATAACCTTTATTTTAATATTTGACTGTTGTGAGTGAATGTGTTTAATATTTGACTGTTGTGAGTGTTGATAAATGTGTGTCATCTATCTTTAGGTGTTTGGAACTTTTTTTTTTAGTGTCTGCCATGAGATGAAATATTAATCATACGATACAAATATTGCAATGAATGTTTGATGGAAACCTTCTGTTTTATCCTGGTGTGTCATCCTTTTTTTTTTTTTTAATTCAAACGCACAGCATATTTATTATTATTATTATCTTAAATATTAATTCAGTATACATGAAATTGCAAGATATATAGCACATTAGCACATACAGCAAGCCAAGAAGGGATAAAGAACCTATTAATGTTTTCTGTGACATCTGGAATTTGTAGTCCTTGAGTAGCACTATGGGAAGAAGGCTAGCCTCAAGAACCAAGGGTCATATTTTAAAAGAATGAGTAAAATTTACTTTGGTGGGCTCCCAGTTTGACTGCGAGCCCATCAACTTAATTAACCAACAAGTTATTGACCAACAACTGCTTTTGTGACATTGGAAATCTGTCTGTAGATGAAAATCTCTTTATTAAAAGCTTAAAGCTAAACTTGTCTGTGAAAAATTAGTTAGATTGAGCTTTAAGAGAATGTACATCATTTAATGAAATTACTCTCTTCTGGTGCTAATTAAGAATTTTCTGGTCATAACATGATATAAATTCATAATAATGATAGTTAAATAGAATAATTCCAATATGAAATTTTGTAGAAAAAAAAAAGTAATGTTTTGTCATTCTACTTTCATGCATGTAAAATATAAATAATCATCATTTTTGGAATGCATCACCTCCAGGGATTCATAGCACACTGCGAAAACCCACCACCGTTCACACTCTGATTGCATAATCATTATTGCAGTTTAATGATGCCAAGTAAACTTCTAACACACTGCATAGGGGAAGTGTGACTTACAGTGCTGACAAAAAATATGTGAAATAAAAATTGAAAACTTAAGTACTACTAGATATGTATTCAAAATTTTATTTAAAAACGTCCTTATTAAAAGTCAAAAACTGATTCTAAATTTCATCTTACATATTACAGTCAATACAGTACCGTACTTATGTCATTCTGAATCAAAATGAAAAATAATATATATAGTTGGCGGTTATTGAATTGATATGACATAAATTTCTATGATTAGAGATAGTGAGGAGTATTCATTAGAGATAAGGTTCTTAGTTTTCTCAGGGACATTTTTCTTTTCTGCTCTTTTCTGAGTCTATTTCCATGTCCCACCCCCAAAGATTACCAAGGAAGAAGCACCTTTACAAGTCCATATTAGAGTCAGCCACTTGTATTTATGATGACTAACCCATTAATGCATTCACCGAATACCACTTCACTTCTCCAACCCATGAATGAGAGTTATTGTGTGTATTTTATTGATGTTATAACTTTACAATTATATGTTATAACACTACAATTATATTGGAGTAAATGGAACATTATACAGAGCAATACATAGTCTGTATTTAAGTTGTAAGTCAGCAGTTAGAATTGAAGAAAATACAGGAAGATGGTTTGATGCAAAATCAGGAGTAAGACAAGGTGTACATTATCTCCACCCTTATTCATCATTTATATGAATCACATTATGAAAAAAAAGTAGCATTAAGCATGATATTAGAATTGGAAAAGTCAAACTTAGCTCTTTGCTTTATGCAGATGATGTTGTTCTAAATGTGTCTGGTGCAAGTCTCTAGCATTCTCTAACTAAATTGAATAACAGCTGTAACAGATTTGGCATGAAAATCAGCAAAATTAAAACACCAAAACTATGAAAATAGGCAGAAACATTGAATACATCAGCTGCATTCTGAATGGAGAGCCTATGGAACAAGTAAAATATTTGAGTTATTTAGGCAAAGTTTTTAGCAAAGATGTCAAGTTAAACATAGAAATAGACAACAGAATAAGCAAAGCTGGTGTGATTGGTAGCAGCTGAATAAATTCATATGGGATAGGAGAGAAATTATCCAAAACACCAAACTAGCAGTATACAGGACAGCATTCAAACCAGTTTTAAGTTATGGATCTGTGAGTTGGGTTAGAAATAAAGTACTTATTGTAAGACTAGAGATCACAGATTTGAGCATTCTGAGAAAAATTAGGAGAGTGAATTGATGGCAATGGCAGAATCATATTAAAAATGAAGATATTAGAAAAGAACTTAACATTGTTAGGATTCGTGAATGTCTCAGTAGAGCTAAATCTAAGCTGGCATGCCACTTAAATAGAATGGGTGAGGAAAGGTTAGTAAAGCAGGTGTCTGAAGACCAAAATCTAGGTGTATTGATTTCAGAATGGCCTTAGAAGCACGAAATGTTAGATATGAGAATGTTGGAGTGCTGACAAGAAATAGATTAGTTTGGAGGAAAAGTGTGAATAGGAGACTAATAGTAATGTGAACTTAATCATGTAGTGCTGTCATAGTAGCCTGAACACCTCTTGAGGGTACATATCAGGAAATTTATGATGATAACAATGTTAATGAAGACCTAGCCTCTCTTATTTCCTCTGATGAACTGTCTAATTAATAAAACAGTAGCCTTGAAGAATTACTCTTGTTCCTGTTTCCAATTGGTTATTTACTAATAAGCACATAGAATTACCATACACTAACATACCGTACTGTAATTGTTTATTACAGTACAGTATGTATAGTAATTTTATGTTATAATTTGTACATGGTATTATTTTACTATGAACAAAGAGTAAAATTATTTAAAAATATACTAAAACAGATCTACACATTTTAGTATTTGGGTATGTTAATTTTAACATATCCTTATGATTTGTATAGTGTAGGTCTGTTTTGTTATATTTTGAAAAATTTTGCTACCTTCTTGACTTATGACTGGATCATTTGATTGGAACCCTGTCATAAGTCAAGGGCCAATTGTATTTCATGCCAGTGATTGTGAACTCGGGAACTGACTATAGTCAACTCTCATTATAGATTACTTGGACCATAGGAACAATTTATTATAGTGAATAATTTGCTATAGTGAATTTCAGCATAGCATTGTACCTAATGAAGCTTTGATTGGGATAGTTAATTTGATTTGTTTACTATAATAAACCAGACCAGAAAAAAATATTAAAAAAAAAAAGTTCATTTCCAGAAATTGACTATTGCCTATTTCCAAAATAGAAAGTTCATTTCCAAAACCATGCTGATTGCATTTTTTGATTACAGTGAGATAATATATAAGGAATTTATTTGCAGAAAAATGGCATATCACATCACTAGCAATTACTCTTTAGAGGTACATTCAGCCAAATTTGGAACAGTCTGATTGGCAGCTATTTGCATATGTTGCATCTGTTAATACAACAATCAGTGTGTAGATTAACTAGCTCATAACTGCAGTGCTCAAGTACCTTGGCTCCAGTAGATTTTTTTGCTGTTTCATGTTGAAATTCAGATTGAAATGGTGCTTCTCTGATGGTATTTATGATGTTAAAAAGAATGTGACATTAAAACTGAATACCATCATGGGAGCTGAATTTTCAGATAATTTGAATTTAAAAAAATTCAAATTATGTGTTATAATATTAATACAAACTCTTTCCAGAGTTTGTATTAATGTTATAACACATAATATTTAGACAAGTAAAAAGATATTTTCCCTTATCCATATTTTAGTTTATTTGAATTCAGCGTCTATTTTTTTGCTACTCTGTATATGCTTCTTTCACTACATGATGGAAAATTGATATGTGCAATGCTTTCTGTCTTTGTCATTATAATTATTAAACATTGTGTCCCAAAAATTGTATTTTATCTGCCCTTTGCAAAGTTTGTATGGTAGTTGCCTTCTGTCTTTGTTATTATCATAATAATTACACATCCCAAAAATTATATTTTGTGTCCTTTGTCAGATTTGTATGGTAATTTGTCAGTTTATTTATATATGTATGGTTATGTATGAGAGGGAAAGCAGACTCCCAAGGAAAATTCCTCACCACTTCAGAGCGAAGTGCCAACTTTTATTAGAAAATAATTTTCTCCTCCTCATTGCTTAACTAAAATAAAACAAGAAAGTAAGAGATCATGCTTAGGAAAATTTATTATTATACCTAATACAAATCTATAATCAAATTATTTGTAAATTTTAAACTGTAAATTAATTATTTATTTAAATCTTAAAAATACTTAAATAGTACCTTTGTGACTTTATTCATGACTAAATTTTCATATCCAAATAGGAAGTAGTTTGGATGAAGCATTTTCTCATTTACATGAAGCTGAAAACAAGTTGAAGGCAATTGTGATGAGAAAATTTGATGAAGCGGTGCGAGATGAGGATATAGCCTCTGTAGAAAGATTTTTCAAAATATTTCCCCTTTTAAATCAGCACACAGAAGGACTCAGGAAATTTTCTACCTATCTTTGCTCTCAGGTAATTATTTTACCTTATTGCAGCATTATATAAATTAAACTTTTTTGATTAAGTATAAAAAATGCTAAGCCTGATATCACCATTTTATATATATATATATATAATATATATTCATATTTATATATACTGATTAGAACCAAGACTAGAATAACAATTAAATTTATTCAAAACGCAACATGTTTCATTGGATTGTCCATAAACACTATAAGAAACATCATATCACTATAAAAATGACTATTATAAAATTCAGTTTGCTTTGAATTGTAGCTACAGTCCGTGTTGAAGTTCTATTGTTAGGCAGCTGCGTGCGCCTGATTTCATGAGTGTGCCAATATCGGAATGCAGAACTGAAAGAGTCCAGTAGATTATAACTAAGGTTATTATTTATGTGATGAGGATCCATAACAATTTCCTTAGACTCGACTATGCGGCACTCCACCTAGTCAAGGCATATATGAAGGTTTGAAGTTGTTGTCCGGTTTATCTCATGTTGACGGCCTTCATCATTTGTGTTTACTGAAAACAGTACATGGCTTGACTGGGCACTTGCTCTAGTTCTTTTGTAGGCAATGTCCCTCTGGTGTCTTCCAGATGTAGAAGAATGGATTTTCCAGTTTGGCCATAGTATTGTTTCCTGCAGTCACACTTGATTTTGTACACTCCTGGGAATTGGAGATGGTTGTGAGCTTGTTTGTATTTGCTTAAAATCGATCTTAGTTTAGGAAGAGTAGAGAAGCAGGTTTTTATGTTGAACTTTCGTAAAATTCTTCTTAGTTTCGTGAAGAGCGAGCTGATGTGTGGGTAGGTGATATAACCTTTGGGGTTGTCTTGTGTTTCTGAGTTGTTTTGATGGCGGCAGTATAGATGCATATTAATAGTTTTCGACAAGTGGCCATTACTTGTGAAGGTTCTTTGTAGATGTTGTAGTTCATTTTTTAGCTCTTCATCATCTGGCATGATGTGCTAGAGTTGAGATGATACCCACTTTCTGTGCAGGATAGTGATGTGAGGACGCATGTAGGTATCTATCTATGTGTGTGTGTAGATTTTCTAAGATCGAGATTTTAATTGAATCAGATTTCTTAGTAAGTCTTATGTCCAGAGTTTAAGAATAACTGAGGAGATTATCTTTTGTCCCAATTTTATATATATATATATATAAAATATATAATTTTTTTTATTTTTTGTTGTTGTTTGTTTTCTCTCAGTTATTATTTAGATGTAGTATTACATGCAGTTCATAAAAATTCTACTTTCTAATACTAACCTGTTTATAGAACATTTTGCAAATACCAGTTTACATTGTTCTGTATAGAAGGTTCTACTAAGGTAGAAGTGGAGAAAATTTTTTGATGCTTTAGAGAAAGCCACTGATACAATGAAAAAGGAAAAGTTGGTCCTTGTTGGGGATCTAAATAGCGGAGTAGGAAATGATTGTGAGACATACAAAAATATTTTGGGAAAATTTGGAAAAAGAGCAAAGCTAATAATAATGGCAAAAGCCTGTTGGATTTCTGCTCAGGACATGGACTGGTTATTACTAACAACATGTTCCAACATAAAAAAAGTGCACAAATTCACATGGAGACAAGAGGGAAGGAATAAGAAAAGTCTCATTGACTATGTTATTGTTGATAGTGATATTTTCTCCCTGGTGCAGAACGCCAGAGTGTACAGAGGATTTGAAATTGGAAGTGAGCACTATTTAGTCTTGAGCAGGATAAAATTGAATTTCGTATTGGAAAAGAATAACATGTGAGAAAGTTTTAAAGTTAATAAAAGTTGAGCAGCTCTCAGATGTGAACTGTAGACTAAAATGCACAAACATTATTCAAGAAAAAATGAAAGAGTTTGAGAACAGCAACCAAACCTTGGAGATTCAGTGGCATGCCTTGAAGAAAACCCTGATTGATTCAGCCAGAGAGGCATGTGGGAAGGTTGTCTGCAAGGTTAGAAAAATCAGAACTCCATGGTGGACACCGAAAATTAAAGAGGCAGTGAAGGAAAAGAAGAAAGCATATCAAAAGTTCCTGGCAAATAAGTCAGCTTGTGCTCTTAGAGAATACAGAGACAAATGTAAGAAAGCGAAACACTATGTAAAACAGAAACAAAAGTCATGGGAGGACTTTGGCAGGAATATAGAAAATAAATATCAAGAAGTGGTAAGATATTCTGGAGGTTGTTGAAGAAACTTAGAAATGGAGGAAAGAGTGCTGTAAAAAGAATTAGAGATGATAAAGGTGACATGAAAACAGGAGAAAAACATATTCTTGAAGTATGGAGTAATTACTTTGAAAAATTGCTAAATGAAAAAGCAGTGATCACACAGTGGTAAAAAACACTCAACAAGCATACAATCAGGAATACATATCCATACTTGAAGTAGAAAAAGCTATCAAAGACTTGAAATGTGGAAAGGCAGCAGTAATAGATAATATTCGACCAGAAATGCTGAAGTATGGTGGTATAAAAGTGTTACAGTGGCTGCACTGCATAGTTCAGAAAGCCTGGACAGAGGGACGAATTCCCGATGATTGGAGTAGAGCTCTCATAGTACCCATATATAAAAAGAGAAATAAAACTGAATGTGAGAATTACAGAGGTATTTCCCTACTGAGTGTTCTTGGCAAGATTTATGCAAGTATACTTGAGAAATGGTTGAAAAGAATTGTGGAAGAAAAGCTTGGTGAAGAACAAGCTGAATTCAGGCCAAATAGAGGCTGTCAGGATCAGATCTTCACTTTATGACAAATAGTTGAGAAAGCATGTGAATATAACGAAGATCTCTATTTAAGTTTTGTCGATCTGGAAAAGGCATATGATAAGGTGCCAAGAGAGAAGCTATTCAATACGCTGCAGTTATATGCTGTCAATGGGGCATTATATCAAGCAATACTTAGTCTTTATTTGAGTTGTAAGTCAGCAGTTAGAATTGAAGGAAGTACAGGAAGATGGTTTAATGTTAAATCTGGTGTGAGACAAGGATGTACATTATCCCCTCTGTTATTCATTATCTATATGGATCACATTATGAAGGAAAGTGGTATTAAACCTGATATCAAAATTGGAGATGTTACTGTCAGCTCTTTGCTTTATGCAGACGATGTTATACTTCTAAATAAATCCTTTGCAAGTCTGCAAGATTCCCTGACTAAATTGAATAACTGTTGTAATAGACTTTGGTCAAGTGTTTTATATTTGATACAAAGATAAAGATAGTGACCGCAGATATGAGAGTCCTGAGAAAGATTAGAGGCATGAACAGATGGCATCAATGGCAATATCATATTAAAAACGAGGATATTAGGAAAGAACTTGACATTGTTAGCAGAACTAATCTAAGGTGGTATGGTCACTTAAATAGAATGGGCGAGGAAAGATTAGCAAAACAAATGCTCTCTGCCAGGTTGGCAGGAAAACGACCTAGAGGAAGACCAAGATATAGGTGGATTGATACTTTACAAAGTGCCTTAGACGATAGAAATATAAGATCTGATAATAAGACTATTACACTTTTTTTATAATCTTTGTCAAGTAGCTTTATTTTATCCTCCTACATGTTTTGCCAATCTTTTTCTATTGGCATCCTCAGGGAATACAAACTAGTAAGCTAAAATGAAGGTTACAGACTAGGTTATAACTGATAATTCTAATTCATACAAAAAATTGGTATTGTGCGTGTCTCGTTAACGTGATTTATTCGTTATGGCTCATTACGTAATTGTTATGAAAGTTCATTTCTTTAATGTTTAATGATCAGATAAAAGTTTTCCAAATTTCTGGTAAAATTAGACCTTGATTCTTGTTTAGGTTTTCAATTTTACGGGCAACTGTAGCTGCTTCTTTAAAGGTTCTTGAATGGTAGTTATCTGCTATGTATTGCATAAGGCTCTTATCCTACTCAATATGATGGTTAGTAGAGGCAAAGTGGCATGAATGGCGTGAAATGTCTTGTCTGTTATTTCTGACATATCCTATGTGTTCTTTCTTTCTCGTTTCAAAGCTTCTAGGCCTTTCATGCCACTTTGCCTCTACTAACCATCATATTGAGTGGGATAAGAGCCTTATGCCATACATAGATGATAACTACCATTCAAGAACCTTTAAAGAAGCAGCTACAGTCGCCCGTAAAACTGAAAACCTAAACAAGAATCAGGGTCTAATTTTACCAGAAATTTGGAAAACTTTTATCAGATCATTAAACATCAAAGAAATGAACTTTCATAACAATTACGTAATGAGCCATAACGAATAAATCACGTTAACGAGACACGCACATTGTCACGCACAATACCAATTTTTTGTATGAATTAGAATTATCAGTTATAACCTAGTCTGTAACCTTCATTTTAGCTTACTAGTTTGTATTCCCTGAGGATGCCAATAGAAAAAGATTGGCGAAACATGTAGGAGGATAAAATAAAGCTACTTGACAAAGATTATAAAAAAAGTGTAATAGTCTTATGAATAATTGTCAAGAAAAAATTCAACACAAGATCTGATAATGTTGGAGTCTTGTAAGTATCAGACTGATTTGGAGGAAAATTGTAGATAGGAAGGTAGTAATGATGTAAATTTTTCATGTAGTACTATCATATCTTGTACACCCCTTGAGGGTATACATGGCAGGAATATGATGATGATTTTTCTGTTTGTATTAGAATGTAGTGGACTACATTCTAACTTAACATTACTCCTCACCTTCCTGCATTGCATTCTCAAGTGAACTTATTTGTTGAAACCAGTCAAATTTTATTCTTCATGTGAAACTAACCATGCATTGTAACGTAGTATAGCTTATCTTTCATTTCATCCTATACAAAATATAATACAGATACAGTATAAATGGAATATAAAGTCCAGAATCATACAGATAAGATATTGTTTAGATAATCAAGGCCTCCTTGTTACTTTCAATCAGAGAATTAGAACAAAAAAACACTGAAAGTCAGGTACTAGAGCATTCTTAGGAGCATAGACCATCCATGTCTTGGGAAAGTGGATTGGGGAAAAACTAACAGAGTCCAAAAATATTCTCTCCTCTATTGTGATTTGCTGACCTGTTTATTCTGTTTTCCACTTTCCAAGACATTATGTATTGTACTTTTTAAATACATATATATTCATGTGCATGTTTGAGGGAGGGGGAACATTCTGAGTTTCTGAGAGAAAAAAAAAAATTCTTGTTGCTTCATTTATGCCTGGCTAAGGTATGTAAGGTATGGAGCTCTTATCCCATACAATGTTATGACGTGTGTGTGTGTGTGTGTGTGTGTGTGTGTGTGTGTGTGTTGTGGTCTTTAGGCAAGCAAAATAAACCCCATGCAGTTAAAGTGGGGTTGAAGGTTGCTCTTGTGGTCCTGAGATTTGTGGAAACTAGCAATCTTGAGTGAAAGCCTACCAATCTATTAAATGGAAACAGAATTTCCATAGAGAATGTCAGGATTTTGTTGTTGAGCTCATAAGAGCTCAACAACAAAATTCCCTACAACAAAATTCTCAACAACAAAATACTTTTTTGTATGATTTTCTTAGAATATCATTGAACACAATAGTTGAAGTAGAGACTGTAATTTTTCCTTCGGTTTTTCTTGATCTCTTTTGATGGAGATTGTCCTTATTTTGAATATATATATATATATACAGGGTGTTCGGGATAAATTTGACATATTTATAATTAAATATATTTTTCCGTAAGTTACATGTATTAACACACACTTCTCTTCATTTGAAAGTTTGGACCCTTCTTCATTCATATACAAGATGTCAGAAAGGATGGATAGCTGGAACCCACCTGAATCATGGAAGAGAATAACTTGTATCATGATGATTCGTGCCCGCCATCAAAATAAGGATATTACGACTGCTGCCCAATGCTCCCTGAATACAGTAAAAACAATCAGGCATGAACTAGAGACTTGCAATGGTGACTACGAGGATGTAGCAAGAAGAAAGATCCCTAGCAGACGATCTGATTGCATTCGTACAGCAGAATTCCTCGCAAATCTGCAGGAACAGGTGTTGAAGAACCCTGGCATTGGAATTCGGGCTTTGTTCGTGGAGTTGCTAACTGTAGTCAAGCCCTGGATAACAAGGGTAGCCAATGGTAGGCCGTATGTATGGCAGCAGGATTCGGCCCCTTGCCACACCTCTGGGAAAAGTCAAAAATGGTTGTCTGAAAATTTCTACGACTTCACCAGTCCAAATGTTTGGCCTCCAAACTCCCCAGACCTTAACCCCATGGATTATTTTGTATGGGGCGCAGTTGAAAAAGACACCAATCGCACTTCCAGTAATACAAAAGCCCAGTTAATGGATAAAATTAAAACAGTTTTTGCGGCCCTTCCCAGGGAGACTGTAGCATCAGCTTGTTCGAGGTTCCGAAGCAGAATTGAAGCTGTGATCGATGCTAATGGTGGTTATTTTGAGTAAATCTTGTTGATAGTATTGTAATTAACTCTGCCTATAATGTTTTTTTGTCAATTCATTAAATTTAATAGATACAAAGAAGATTTTCTTTTTCCTTACGAAACTGTCAAATTTATCCCGAACACCCTGTATATATAAAATACCTAGTTTTTGTGAATATGTGGTGCAATGAAGATGAGTGTAGGTATCTGTATGAATGGACTTGCACTATACACTAAGAGAGAATCCTCCTTTTGGATTTTTTGGAAATTAAAACATCTAGGAAAGCAAGTTTTCTTAATTTTCCACTTTCAAAGTAAATTTTATTTTTTGGTGCAAGTAGTGGATAGATGAAAAAAAATTTGTGCAACATTGTATATTTCCAAATGATAAAGATTTCATCTACATATCCTCACCAAATTGAAGGCTTTTTTTTTTGTTTGTAGATGTGAGGAAATGTTTTTCCAAGTTTTTCATGAATAATAGTCATCTCAGGCCTAGCTTTTCATTTTTTCCTAAACACACACATCATAGCATTGAATGAGATGAGCTTCATGACTTGCATAGAGGACAACTTCACTACTTGTGACATAAAAGAATCTGCTGTGGTTATCTGTTCACAAGGCATACTCAATGGAAACTAAGGATTGATCCTATTGATATTTGGAAATCGCTCATTAGATCTTTTCACATGTCAGACTTGAACTTTTCAGTCAACTGTCTTGCACCCATCACTGAACAATAGCTAACCCTTGCCAACTCTCACACTCCATGTGGTTTCCATTTTTCAGCTTATATTGTAATGATTCCTACATGTTCTGCATTGTAGTAATGTTTTAGTTTATGTGAGCCTTTTTATTGCATTTTTTGGTCGCCTGTGCAGAGTAAGAAAAAAAAAATCATCAAAATTTTTTTTTCCACCAGAGATCAGGGCAATAGTTTTAACAGTTGACCAGATTACTATGACTTTAGCATACCATGTAGATTGTAATGTAACTTGTATATATATGTATACTCCAGATGATGACCTTGATATGAAAGTTAAAACATCGAGTGATTATTTTGGTTTATATTAAACTGAAGTTTTATTATAACATGGGTTGTTTCCATAATTTTTAATAATGATTGCTGATCACCATGTAACCATGAATGAAAGGAGTTATTAAAGAGGATAGCTCTAAAGGAAAAGCTGATCCTTGTTGGAGACTTAAACAGTAGAGTATGAAATGAATCCAAGATATATGGAAATATTTAGCAAAAATTTAGAGAAAATGGCATGGGTTAATAATAATGATAATTGTTGAATTTCTGTTCATGACATGAACTAGTAATCAGGTTCCAACATAAGGATGCACACAAATGCACATGAAGAAAATACACAAGAAATAAGAAAAATCTTATTGATTAGGTCATGATAATGAATCTTCATGCTTCTTCAGGGCACAAAATTATATATGGATTTGTAATAGGAAGTTATCAATCACCATTAAATTTTGAGTAGGATAAAAATGAATTTCATATTAAAAAAAAATCTGTATATGAAAATTTTAAAGAGAATCAGAATTGAGAATCTTTCAGAAGTGTACTGTACACTCAAATATACAAATATTATTCAAGAAAAAAAAAAAAAGAGTTTGTAAACAAAATCCAAATCTTGGAGTCTCAGTACAAACTCTGAAGAAGACATCGACTGATTCAACTAGGGAAGCATGTGGTGAGGTTGTACGTAAGCAGAAAAATGCAAATTTCATGGCAGAATAAAGGTTCTGGAAAAGAAGAAAGCATATTGAAATTTCCTAGCAAGTAAGTCAACAGGTGTTCTGAGAGAATATTGAGAAAATGTAAGAAAACTAAGCTGTGCGTGTAATTACCGCAGACATCTAAAAAAGAATTTTTTAGATGTCTGCGGTAATTACTTTAAAAATTATTAAATGAGATAGGTAGTAATAGTAACTGTGGTAGAAAATATCCAAGGAATTCATCAATACTTGAACTAAAAAAGGAATCAGACACCTGAAATGAAGAGAAGCAACTGGAGTAGATGATATCTGGTGATAAATGCTCAAATATGGAGGTATAAAAGTTTTACAGCAGCTATGGGTAATGGAGTATTACCCATCTATAAAAAAAAAAAAAAGAGAAAGAACTGATGGATAATTATGAATATCTCAGAAAAGGCTAAAAACTTATGGAAGATGTAAGTCAGCACTAAGTTAGAACTGAAGGATATTGGAAAATGGTTTGATGAACAACTACAACTCAATATCTACAAGAACAAACCCAACATCAGAAAAATTGAAGATAGGAACTATCAATGGAAAGAAAATTGAACTGACTTACAGAGCAACTGGGAAAATCCATACTTCTCCATCTATCAAAGCCACTGCATAATTTCGAGAGCCTGGTCAGAAGGTTGAATTTCAGAGGATTGGAATAGCGCTCTCATAGTTCCCACTATAAAAAAAAGGAGATTAAAAGTGAAAGTAAGAATTACAATGGAACATCCCTTCTAATTATTCAAGTAACAGTTATGCAGCATAGTTGAGAAGAGGCTAGGGAAAATTGTGAAGAATAGCTAGGAGAAGAGCAGTTTGTGTTTAGGCTAAATAGGAGTGGTGATTATAAGATTTGCACTTTATGACAAATAAATTCATAATAACTTCCAGGGATGTCTCTCGTCCTTGCTCCCGAGTGTCAGCTCTGTAACTACTTCTCAACAGTTTAAATATCTCAATCATATAATCTCTCCTTCTTCTATCTACTAAACTTTGCAATCCACATGCTCTCACCCTATCCTCATAACTGACATTGTACAGTTTTGATATAATTTTTGTTATCCACCTGATTTTATTATTATTATTATTATTGCACTCTCCATGAAGTCGGTAGACTCATCATGGGAAGTTCATTCAACTGATAACATATCATACTGAAATTTTAAATTCTTAACACTAATTGCATTAACAACATATTCTAGTAATGCGTTCACTGACAGTTCTCCATGTAAAAAGATCTACTCCTCACATCCCTCTTCACCACACTCTTACATAACTTCCAAACAGGGAAAAACAGAGGCCATTCTCTGTTTTTCCCTGTTTGGAAGTTATGTCCTCTGTTTTTGCCCTCTCACCTTCCACTCTTTTTATAATCCCATCCAGATTAATCTGATAAAATTCTCTCACTAACTTAAATGTCTTTATCATACACCTCTTTTTACTCCTATCCTCTGAAATCCACATTTCTTCAACCTCTCTCCATAGCTAGCATTCCAAAGTCCTGATATTCTCTTAGTCACTTGTCTCTGGACCCTCTCCAATGTTTCCATATCACACTGATCTAGTAAAACTGATCTAATATTTGTATTAAATAACCTGATTTTGTTTTTAAACCTATTTCTGTTGATTTCTATATTTTCCCTAACATGTTAAAAATTCCTTGTGCTCTCTGTATCTTACATTTTATATCCTCCCCTGTTCCTCCCTGTTTATTTATTATTGATCCTAGTGTTACGTTGTTACTTTCTCTATATTATACCTTGTTCTACCTCTAAATAGCCTGCTTTCTAATCTACTGTTGTGCCCTTTAAAATATTAATTCAGATCTATTTCCTCTTCGGATATTGGCAAAATTTTTATTATGCTGCGCCAGCCAATATCCTATAACAGAAGAGACTCTTGTTCAGGGAAACAATTTTAAATTCAAAAGGGATACACACAATAATCAATCTTACGCTAGCGCTGTACAGATTCAGTTAGCAGTCATGACCCGAATCTCACTTAAGCAATAATATCTAATTCCTTCCCGCCAAAAGGTTCTATTTCATATGTGGTGGTGGTGGTTTGAATTCGTAATCAGGCATAAACTCAGGTATAAGGTACAAAACATGTTTATTGGAAAAGCACAAAACAATTATAGTTAAGAAAATTATTCAATAGAACAAAACTCACTCTAAGCTAAGGTTTATACTAAATCACAACAATGAATTTGAGTAAGCTAAATCCTTCAATTACGAAAAGATAAGATTAAGTGTAAGCATAACACTACTAGGATATAATTCCTTCACAAGTTATTCACAGTACACGCATTGAACACTTTCATTAATACTCTATCAATAACTATCTTAATTCTAAATTTCCAATCCAATCCAATCCAATCAAATTCTCACTTAAAAGTTCTCTATTAGTGTCCTTTAGTTTACAGTATACACAAATTTCTTATTCTTCTAAGCGATTTTTAACATAGAATGAAAATCTTTACATTACCGGATCCTTTCAGATTTCATGCCGCCATCTCATGTAGATCTGGTTTACCTTACTGTATATTTATCGGCCGTCTTTTCACCTGGCGATGCACTACGCTTTTCTTTGAATAATTTCCGGACTGTGGCGTGCTGTCTACCGCTCCGCAGGAAACTTTCTCCGTTCTCTCTGATGGGACATTCTGCTAAGGGTTGATTCTGCATAGGCCGTCATATTGCGATCAGCGCTGCTTGGAAATCTTCAAGCATTCTCAAGAACCCGCCATCCATCATCACTGTAGCCGAACCCACCGCTCTCTCATGAATCCCCCGACAATCCTCCTAAAACTGGAATCCAGGAAGAACCAAAGAAGAAAAAAGCCCTGTAACATGGTGCGCATCATAGTTTATTAACTCTTTCAGGTGCCCTCTATTCAATGTGTTTTTTACCGCATGAACCTCACAGTTCATGCCCGTTGGGTGATCCTACACTCTCCCTAATCTGTTGGGTTTATCCTATTCCAGGTAGTCGTTCTGACGTCACTTTCCGCATAGGTACAGCTTCCATCGCTACACTTGACTCGTACAGATTATACACGATTATTCCGGATTACTACTTATTATCTTTCTGGAAGTTTCGTAATGTACTAGACAGCTTAATGGGACTTACAAATAACTTAACAATTCCCTTACATAATTCTTACCATTCTGACACAAAATTATCTGCTTCTCATTTTAGTTATATAGGAATAAATATCAATATGTGACACATATGGACTACACATTATCACATAACATAAAGAAATTTTTCATAATTATTAGCTGATGTGCAGGTATCTCCTTAATTAGTAATTATCATGTTAAATCCTGAATGAATGATCTCTTTGCAAGATTCCTTCATTCAGGATCTAACACTAGGTAATTAAAGTTTTCCACTTTTTCTAAAATTTGACCATTCATTACTATGTCTTTTTTTTTGTTTATTTATTTTCATTTTGTTTTTTATTTTATTAATTTCAATCCAACAGTCAAGGCTTTTTCATTTAGTTTTATTGTTTATTCCTTCATATGTTTTTGTATATGTGACAGTAAACATATATCATCTGCCAGGTCATGTAGCTTTTATTTTCTCATAACCCAGTCCACAACAGTAAGAAATATTGTTGGAGAGAGAATGCAGCCCTGTCTAACTCCTATTTTAATTTCAAACTTTTCTGAAAGTTCTCCATTGTGTATGATTTTTATTTTATATATATATATATATTTTTGTATATTTTCTTAACTATGTTGCTAATTTTACATGGTATGCCATAATACAACATTAATTTCCATATAGCTTCTCTATCAATGCAGTCACAGATTTTTTGAAATCAACAAAGTTGTTATAAACATTCGACTGCCATTCTGTTGATTGATGCAGTTTTGCTGATCTATACATGGCCTGTTGGCTCTAAATCCTATTTGTGTTTCTCTTAGCTTTAGTCTATTTCTTCTTTTTATTCTTTCTAATATTATGCTTGTTTAGTATTTTACTTGTGTTTAATAATGATATTCCTCCCCTATCAGTTAAATGTATTTTGTATTTTGATTAGTAATCCAATATTCCATTAATCCCATTCTTCCTGTGTCCATATTTGAATAAACAGTGGGTAGAGTGATTCACTGTTAGATCTATATCTGCTTTTAATAGTTCATTTAGTATGCCATTTATACCAGTGCTTTTTCATTTTTACTTTTTGTATTTCACTGTTTTATTTATTTTTTGTGTCTGTTTTAATATATATATATATATATATATATATATATATATATATATATATATATATATATTTTTTTTTTGGTATTTGAATGTCTTTTTCAAGGTTATGAAATTCCCTATTCATTATCTCTTTGAAGTATTCTATCCATCTTTTTATTATTGCTTATTTCCCTGTTTATCTTTAATAACATCTTCTCTTCTCTTCTCTTCTTTTCTTGCCTGTCATTGTTCTCATATTATTGTATAACATTTTAATATTGCCTCTATTAGCTGTAATTTCTGTCTCATGTGCTAGGTTTTCTATAAACTCTCTCTTATCTTTTTGTGTTTTGTAATATTTTTATGTATTTCTTTATATTTCTCTTGTAATCTAATATTATTCTTATCTTGTATTATTTTTCCTTATTTCTTTTCTTTCTTCAATCTTAAGTTTTGTGTGTGAATATATATCCATTCTTTGTCTTTTCTTTTATACACTCTTGGTACTACTATATTTTTTGAATAATGACTTCACACTTGTAAGAGAAAACTAAATATAATTTATTACTCCTATATATTTTGCTTATTATGTCATGAGCATCTTTTAGGGAGAAGACAGAAAAACTGGTAACAACATTTAAATTCTGAATACAAGAACGAGTCATACAGCATGCGTATAATATCGCATTTCGTCACATCTGTCCAGTAGAAGGAAACACCATTAATGTTCAGAGATGTTGGAATAGATGTATAATTAATTTAAAAATAATAAATAAATAAAAATATAAAAAATTATACACAATTAACAGTAATCATGTCCCAAAAACTTAGAAATAGGCATACAGTCTATCCAACTTCATGTGTTGGATAGGCTTAAGTGCTGTGAGGACATCATGTTGGAGGCTTAATGGAATGTATACAGCATTCAGAAAGGATTAACATAGGTTTAATGCTTCCTATATTTCGTCCTAGTCACTAGGACATCTTCGGGGATTACAAAAACAACTAATGTAACATGAACACAAATATTATATAATACTAAGCCCAACCACATGGGTGACACTAAAGTCCTATCTAGGTGGAGTGCCCTCTAAGGGTGGTTGTAGGTGGCCTGGAATGTAAGGTGGGACCTCTGATGATGAGTATTTCCCAAATCTTCTGAAGCTTAATGCAACCGTATTTATTGAGATTTGGTTGATTTCTGAGAGCTGCTGCTGCTTCTAAGAATAGGATATATCTGATCCTTTTAACATCAGATTGCAATCTGGAAGAGGGATGATATTCTTAGAAGCAGCAGCTCTCAGAAAACAACCAAATCTCAATAAATACGGTTGCATTAAGCTTCCGAAGATTTGGGAAACACTCATCACCAAAGGTCCCACCTTACAATCCAGGCCACCTACAACCGCCCTTAGAGGGCACTCCACCTAGATAGGACTTTAATGTCACCCACGTAGTTGGGCTTAGTATTGTATAATATTTGTGTTCATGTTACATTAGTTGTTTTTGTAATCCCCGAAGATGTCCTAGTGACTAGGATGAAATATAGGAAGTATTAAACCTATGTTAATCCTTTCTGAGTGCTGTATACATTCCATTAAGCCTCCAACATGAGATCTATCCAACTGGCATTAAGACGGTGACAAGGGTTTCACACAGTTCAAAAATAGATGATCAAATTTGAAACTACTCTGGTGTAGCATCTTGGTATGGTTCCAGTGAACTCTGTGTCTGGTGTTGATGGCATGAGAAGCAAGGCCTGAACTTCAGAATCCAAAAATCTTACATAATGTTAATGTTCTTCGATTCTAGTAGTAGCAGAATAGACAGTCTTTCCAAAGTAGCAAAGCGACAAGAACTGGGTATTTGATAAACACCAGGCAAGGATAAAGGTGATAATGTATTTTTGATAGGTAGTAAGAAAGATGACTACTTCCAGGCTGGTTTGAAGATAGTGTACAAATTATATCTGCGAAGGGTCCTTCTATTTGTTCAGATGTTCCTTTAAGGTAGGATATTCTGATCCTTTTAACATCAGATTGCAATCTGGAAGAGGGATGATAATTATCAAATATTTTCTGCATCAAGGTCTCGCTGTATCCATTAAGTAATAGAGTAAGTTTTATTTTATTTAATTCTTCTAATAGAAGAGACTCAGAAGAACAAATTGTGCATGTTTGGTGTACAAGGCTTTTGATAATACCTATTTTTTTGTGAAGGATGAATGTGAAGATGTGTGGATATATGCCTGTAAAGGATGGCTTCCTGTAAAGAAAATTCATTATTACCAGCAGAGTTATGATGCATTAAAGTATCCAAAAAGGGAAGATTGTTGTTAGATTCAGTAGTGAACTTGAAGTGAGTATATAAAGGAGTTAATTTTATATGTAAACCGAAGTACTGTTTCATAGTGAAACGAGATTGCAAAGATGTCATCTACAAAACATAGCCAAATGCAAGGAGAAATGGTGTTAGAAATCTGATCCTCTAAATGCTTCATAAAGTAATCAGCCAAAGTAGGTGATATAGGACTACCCATCGTAGTATCTTCGATCTGCTGAAATAATTTATTACACCAAGTAAATTAGCTGGCATTGATGTCAACAGGGAAATCTACTTTTAAGTTTTAGAGTTTCTCGAAATGATATATTTGTAAACAACGAAATTACATTCAAAGGAAACCATCATTTCAGACTCTTGAAGATGAAAATCTTAAATTTTTTCTTTGAAATTAAAACTGTTTTTTTTTTTTAAGTTTTTTTATCTATCTATCTATATATATATATATATATAAGAGGTGGTTTTTCTAGCAGAATTTCATAGAACTCTTGAAAGATATTTTGCCAAATAATAAGTAGGAGATCCAGTGCAGTCAATTATTCTATATAATGGATAATCAGATTTGTTACCTTCAGAAGGCCATAAATGTGTGTGTGTGGATGTGTGTTTTGTTGAGGGGATGAGCATGATGAATCTGTAACTTTTCAGTAGTATTAGTATCTAAGGAATATGTTTGATCTAACAATTTATTCAATTTGTTTAACTGGCTTTGTGTAGGATCTCTGTGAATTATACTAAAAATGGACTATCATGCAGTAAAATGTTAAGTTTGTGATTGTAGTCAATAGTATCCACGAGTATAGTTGTGTTAATAATTGGTGGATTTTTATATAAAAGATTTTCATATATTATATCTTAATATTAATCCTACCATAGAGATGATCTCTCTTTCTAACAATTATTTTTTTTATTTCCGAGTGTACCTATATATTATTATATGCACAAGGGTTCACTTCAATTGGTGCAATGATCTTAACTCTTTCTTTCAGAATCCAAATAATCACTGACTCAAGACCAAATACAAAATAAACACATTAATAAAACAACAACAATATATATATATATATATATACACTTCAAACAATATTACATAACTAACTACAAATTAATTGGATCCAAGGCCTTTTTTAAAATAAACTTACACTTACGACTAGACTAAACACTTTGTTTGCACAATCACAAAATGTTCATAGCCGGTTTCTTTCTCTGTCAAGGCCCTTTTCCGAAGATATGTGACTTTATTTTTCATTTTCACAGGATCCTTTACCATCACTTATGTAGCACACATTAATTCTTCCTGACTTAATTCTGTCTCTTTTCCAGTAGAAATAATAGTTAGATCCGGCGTCCTTAATACAGATGAAACTTCCTAATCAGAGTTTTCTCGAACATTCCTTTAGAACGTAAATAGCAAATTCTTCTTTTATTCATTAAATGCTTATTGACAGTCTTAACTCTTCCAACTAAAAAAAAAACTTACAGTTCTACGATTTCATTTTCGGAATCTACTATAAATCTTTCAATTAGTGTTTCCTCCAATATTCCGTTTAAAATGCATAAAGCAATATTTTCTTTTATTTATCCACATACTTATTCCACATTAAAACTTAATAGTTCCACGATTCCTTTTTCGGAATATACTATTAATTTTCTTCCGATTATCACATAAAAAAAACTCAAATTCCTCCGAATCTGAATATCTGCCAGCCTGTGTTCTAATTTTCTTCCAAACGCTATCCTTGTTTACTCTCCTGTTGCTTCGATACCGAACACGTTTCTTGTCAGCTGTCAATCACACATCAAACTTCTCGGCGAGCATGTGCACTCCATGAAACTGGTAAGCAAGAAGTTAGGTATAAATAATGGCTGACACGTTGTATCCGTTAGTGACAAGAGAGAATGTCTTAATAATAAACACAAAACTTAATTTTAAATTATAATAAAATTCTTGTAAGTAATACAAATATCAAATATAGTAAGTACATCAATTTTTTAACTTCTTTACATATCATTTTTGACGAAACAATTTCAATAACGGGCACATCGCAAGTGCTGACAATGCGTGTTATGAAACTAAAACTAATAAATATTTTAACATAAACAATTCGTAAAAATATTCAGAATTTTAATTATGATTATTTTTACATAAATATGTGTGTAATTTATATATAATGGATAATCAGATTTGTTACTTCAGAAGGCCATAAATATGTGTGTGTGTGTGTGGAGGGGACGAGCATGATGAATCTACAACTTTTCAGTAGTATTAGTATCTAAGGATTATGTTTGATCTAACAATTTATTCAATTTGTTTAATTGGCTTTGTGTAGGAGCTCTGTGAATTATACTAAAATTGGACTATCATGCAGTAAAATGTTAAGTTTGTGATTGTAGTCAATAGTATCCACGAGTACAGTTGCATTTCCTTTGTCAGACTTCTTTATTACAATATTATTATTTTATCATAAAGAATGGAGAACTTGTAATTCATGTAAAGAAATATTTGAAGGAGGAGGTTTAGTGCTATGCAAAATCTGCATCATCTTTGCTACCTTAGCTAAGGTAGCAAAGGTGATGCAGATGAATGGTTAGTGTATCTGCTCTCCAGCTAAAAGGCTGTGGGTTCGAATCCCACTGTGGGCATGGATGTTTGTGATTGTCTGTGAAAATACTAATAGTGGTGGTTGGCAGTAGATGGCGTTGGTGTAGATGATGAAGGTAGATGTAGCTGGTGGAGTGGTAGAGCCGAAGAGTTGTAGAGTAGGTGCCCTCCCTCGATGAGTCTAGACTCCCTGGAGGTGTCATATAATAATAATAATGATAATAATATACATATCAGTTTGTTTAGCCTGGGGGAAAATTCGCTAAAACTTGGTGCATCTCTCATGTGGTAGATGAGGATGGTCCTGAAAGGGTTGTTTTGAATAAAGAATAGGAGCCATGAAGTAAAGGGACCAATGGATATGTCACCATTCCTGTGGAAAAGTAATCTGTGATTACTTTTCCACAGGAATGGTGACATATCACCATTCGTGATATGTCACCATTTTGGATATGTCACCATATCACCATTTTGGAGTGAAGTCACCACCTTTCCAGTAGTGAACTTCACTCCAAAACCCAATCTGTGACCCTTTCTCATAATGAATTTTTTTTATGCTGTGTCTGATGATGTTGTGCAGATCAGACTTATGTTTAGGAAGTAGGCAGAGTGTCCTGTTCCATTTGCATACTACAATCTCTAGTATAAGTAAATGTTATCACAGATAGAAGATACAAAAGACATGGGATTGATCTTAGATGTAATTTTTACATAGATGCATGGAATGTCTTGGGAACTTTAGATGAGTTCTCTTGACATTGTTGTTTGCAGAGAGAAACATGGAAAGATACACAATAGATGTCTTGAGAATTACAGAGCCAGGTAGAATGTACATTTTAGAATAAAGTAGAGACTCAAAAGCACCATGTAATAGCTACTGAGACAAGGTCAGGCAGGATTAGATACAAGCCATATGATCATGGTGGCTTATGCATGCCACACACCAAGTCGTTCTGATGTAGAAAGTGAGATATTCTAAAAAATCTTATAATCTTATTTGGACTACCAAGAAGAGATGTTCTCTTCATTCTTAGGAGACTTCAGTGCAAATGTGGGAAAGAGTAGGATAGTTAGGCCTGGTTGCGGCATGTTGGGTCTAGTGAACAAAACACTCATTATGAAAAATTGCTGGAATTTATCCATCCCTAATGGGTCTGTTATTATTATTATTATTACTATTATTACTACGGGCGACTCCAAGGTGTCCTTGGACTCATCGAGGGAGGCCCTAAACATCATGTCCACACAACTATTCGACATTCTCACAGTATCTATCATACCTTGCCTTGAACTCATTCACTGTCATAACACCCACAACAGACTCTGGCAGCTTATTCCACTCATTTACCACTCTAAAAGTAAAGAACCCAGCTCTAACACCCTTACTAACCACACTCTTTCCCAGCTTCCATAGATGTTCCCTAGTCCTCCCACCACTAGTTCTGATCTCAAAAATATCCTCTGAATTAATCCTATAGAAACCCTTCAGCAGTTTGAATGTCTCAATCATATCTCCTCTTTTCTGCCTATCAACCAATTTCTGCAACCCACAGATCTTCAACCTGTTCTCATAAGGTTCATTCCATAGACCTGCTATCATCTTGGTCACTCGCCTCTGGATCCTCTCAACCTCCTCCCCATCAAGAAGAAACCTAGGTGACCAAATCTGGGTACAGTAGATGCTTTCAGCAGCATCCACAGTATACTTATACTTGAACATGAAATATCCATGGGTCAAGGCACTAGAGTGATTACATTCTGGCACTCTGCAATGGTAGAGGATAAGCATTTTGATGTGCACACTTGACCAAGAGCAGTTATAGTACGATTATCAGCTAGTAAGAGCCAAAATAAGATCTTCATAATATGAATCTGAATCCCATTCTATCCCATTAGACTGGATGTCATAGTAATTCCAAGGTTATACAGGATGAAAACATTAAAGAAGTTTGAGGCTCTTTTGAAAAATGATGAACACAATTGAAATACAGCTTATGAACGCAGTTGAGGGGAGGAGGTCAAAAGCATAATCTGGGATGCAGCCAAGAAACATCTTACTGCACGAAAATCAAGGGATCTACAAATTTCAAGTTGACATTGGATTTGATGAAGAGAAGGAGGTTGAATAGGCAAAGGGAGTGAGGGACTGAAGAAAAATATTGGTCATAGAGAAGTTAGATCATCTGGGATTCTTATATCTTCACATTATCTTTCCTTGTCTTTCCAAATGAGGAGGCATAATTACAAGGTGTTGTACCAGTTCATGAGCTTAGCTACAAGTTTGTGCCCAAATTGAATATTATTAAGGATCAAAAAGAAATGGAAATAGTACTGCAAGGAAATGTACAGGAAGTATAGTGAGAAAAATTTCACATAGTGAGATATTTTGAGTTAGAATCTCCTCTACTTAGATATGAAGTTGAAAGAATAATTAAGGAGCTTACTAACAATAAGTTCCTGGGCGCAGATGGAATCCAGTCAGAGCTAATTAAAGCCACAGAAGTTAGAGTGATTAGACTGTTTCTTTGATTGATTGTTAGGTGTAGAGAGAAGAGTATGGCCCAGAGATCGTAAGAGAGTTCAGTATTCATACTACTGCACAGAAGGATAATAAGGATTGTAAGAAGTGTAAATTTATTAGTGTAATCTCTCACACAAACAAGGGTCTACTAAAGATTATTCCAAACAGGATTGAAGGTGGTGATAAACACCTCTAAAGTCAAGGCTCGGATGCTATGAGTGTGTTTCAGGAAGCAAAAAGAGAGATCAGATCCATTGCCTCATATTGATCATCATGAAGCAAAGTGTTTACACTTCCTTTGGTGATGTGCTTTATAGTCTTCTCAATAGTTTTTGATCTTTTTGAGCATATGAAGTTGCAGAAAGTAATGAAAGAACTGAGCAGCGAATTTTTGTTAGCAACAAAAAGAGGCCACTGTAAGAACAGGTATAGAATTAACTGTGACCAGATTGAGGTAGACTGTGGTGTTATGCAAGGATGCTTAAGCTCTGCTCTCCTCATCTGTCTACTGAGGATATCATGTGTATAGTACTGGATAAGCTGAAGAGAATTATTATTACCAGAGATTTCTTGGGTGTGCCAGAGCCTTATCGAAGAGGCCACATATCACCCACACCAGCTGTCATATATATCTTTTCTTGAATTCATTCACATTTTCTTGCATTTACATCCCTAAATGCCAGCCATTCCAATCACTTAACACTCTATGAGAAAAAAGTCTAGTTCTCATCCCTTTCTTGACTACCATTCTCAACTTCCATGGTTGCCCTCTTGTGCTCTCCCTACTCTTCATAAAATGAAATTTTCCATCTACTAGTATTTGTAGAACCCTTTCAGAAGTTTGAAGGCTCTATCCAAGAGCCTTCAAAACTTCTGAAAGGGTTATACACAATACCAGTAGATGGACTTTTTCTCTTGTTTACTAGTGTCTGTAGTTCACACATTCTCAATCTTTCCTCATAATAATACATTCTCATTCCACAGCCTGATATCTTTAATGCTTGCCTTTGCATCCTTTCTACCATATCTGCATCACTTGGAAACTAGATCCTAGGATTTGCTCACAGTCTAGGTGAGGTTGTATCAAGGTCTTGTAAAGAGGCAAAATGACCTCCTTAACCCTTACCTGCTTATTTCAGCATTATAGGTATTCTCTCTCATTTTCACTCATAGTCTTTGCTGTATGGCTCCTGAACTTCAACTTGCCTTCTACTAGAACTCCAAAATCCCAAGTCATCAGTTTCTTCTATCATAATCCCACTCATATAATATGCCATTGGATATCTCATCACACCAAAGTGCATGCCCACAATTTCAGCCTGTTTAAATTATTCAGCAACTCAGTCACATTCACATTATCCTATTCTTTGCATTATTAGGATAAATAGATGGACAATCAGAATATTCTGATGACACAGTACTTCCATGTAATGGAAGAGAAGAACTAGAATAAATCCTTGATATTCTTAATGAATTAAGATTAAGAGAGAGCAGAGAACATAAATTCAACCCTAGTAAAACTAAGGTTTTGATTCTTGAAGGTAAATCAGACAAGGACCTACAAAATAGATGTACCGTAATGGAGAAAGTCATTGAGATAATCAGCAAACATGAGTATTTAGGATCTATCATTGGTGTGATGAATTGCTGTTCATAATACATCAGTTGAAAACAAGAATAATGGAAGAACAATAAGTAGAGGCCTAGTTAACTTTAGGATGAATTTACAATTCAATGCAGCTGTTTGGTAGCAACTTATGGAAGTGCAAATTGGAACCTAAGAAAAGTCTAATAGGGAAGGGATAGATGCCTTTTGAGATGTGGTCTTCCAGGGACTATTGAAGATTGCATACATTGAAAAAGAGGCATAGACAGACAAAATGGGTTCCAGAGAGGATTAGTAGGATGTAAAAGCACCTTAAGAGCATTGACAGAAGAAAGTTGAAGTATTTTAGGCCCATAGAAAGAATGGAAGGAAGCAATCTCAGAACTGTAGTAGAGTATGGTATATAGGAAAAGGAGAAGTGACAGACCATGAATCAATCATCTGGATGAATAATATGTCAAATTAAGTGTTCATCAGAGAATTGAGTCTTCAAAAAAGTTCAGTAAAGAACCCCTTTCAAGAAGTTATGTGGCATTTTACATGTTTTGAGTGATTCTACAGCATCCTCTAATGCCTAATACAGTTATGGTTTGGGTAATATAAGTTTAATTCTAAAACAGGGTGCTTCATTGCTTATTGCAGTATATGTTTGGGAAGGTTGCAGAATATATGGTTAAACTATTTATGCATTTTAATATCCTTGTTTTAACTGTTTCTTTTTCTTGCACTTATTTTAATATAAAATGAATCAGTTATTGAGCCATGGCTTTTACCAAAAAAGTATTAACATATTTTTGATCTACTCTATGTAATGAATTTTTCTTCTGTGAGAAATCTAAATTTTTTTCCCTCTCTTTTACAGATTGCAGACACAGCTCAAAAAAATCTGAAGATTGCTCAGAAAACCGAACCGTCCGATAAAAGAGCTAATGTGATATATGCTGATACCATTACATTATTATTTGAGGGTATTGCAAGGGTGGTGGAAATTCATCAGCCTTTAGTGGAAACATATTATGGTAATTACTCTAAGACAGTATGTATAATTTATTATATTTTGTTTTAAGGTCTATTATATTTTATGTCAGGGTTTATTATATTTATGATATTCTCTATGTCATGTCAAGTAACTGCAAAGTCACCACCTGGATGATATACCCTTGCTAAATGATCACTTAGTAACTGAACTATTTCTTCTGCTTCTATCACTTTTCTATCATCAGCACTGAGTAAACTTTTTAGAGAAAAAACTCTTTTGGATTTACTTTGATTTAGCCTTCCTTACTATATTCATTACCCTTCTTGCTTATGCTTTATATTCCTCATGATCATGCTTTTTTGTTTATATTTCTTCCATAATACTTTCCTTTTTTGCAGCTCCTGCTTTATATTGCTACTTATCCACTTAATCTCTACTTGGTTTACCTCCTAACCATTGGTACGCAGTCGGATATTACCTAGCTCAAACAATCCCTAACCTCTTCCCACACACTAATGACATTCATTCCATATAGCTTATATTTATGGTATTCTCTACCTCCAATTGGGTAAAGTGACTATGCAGTCTTGTCCTGGGAGGTTGCTCAACATATGGAATTTTCAAGAAAGGGGTTTATGTTGAACTACAAAGCCGGCGATTATGACAAACTTCGGAGACAACTTGGAGCAGTACCATGGCATAAGAAGCTACATGGAATGAATGTCATTAGTGCATGGGAAGAGGTCAGTGATTATTTGGAGAAAGGTGATCAGCATGCTCATGAGCAATATAAAAGCACAAGCAAGATGGTAACAGCTATGGTAAGGAAGGATAAATCAGATTTTGAGAGAAAATTACCTAAGCAGGCAAAAGTAAATCCAAAAGAGTTCTTTTTGCAATGTAGCAAGTAAGAGAATTTGCTCAGTGCTGATGGTAGGAAAGTAGCAAAAACAGAAGAAATAATTAGTTATTAAGTGATCACTGTCCAGGGGTATATCATCCAGGTGGTGACTTTGCAGTTACTGATGTGAGAATTGAAGTAGATAATCTGGAGGTACTCAACATACTGAAAAATATCAATGTGAATACAGCAGTGGGCCTGGGTGGTATATCAACTTGTGTGCTACAAGATGTGCAAGTTAACTGGCAGCCTCTGACGAAGTTGTTTAATCTAAGTCTCAGCTCTGGCAAGATCCCGAGAGAGTGGAAAGATGGTAAGATACAAGGATGACCTGAAAAGTTCTCGGCCTAACAATGAAAAAACGAATTTATAATTTCAAAATTATTTTTATTTTTCAACATCATCTCCCTTAAGACTAATACATTTATTCCAGCAGTGCTCTAGCACCATTATCCTGCCCCTGTAGTGTTTTTCAGTAAGATCTGCAAAATATCCCTCTACAGCTGCAATCACCTCTTGATTCGAAGAAAAATACTGATCAGTGAGGGAGAGTTTTAGTTTTGGGAAGAGATAGAAGTTAGAAGGAGCCAAATCTGGAGAATAGGGTGGGTATTCCAACAATTCATAGTGCAGATCCCTTAATTTTCCCATTGCCAAAACACCTTTGTGGGCAGATGCATTGTCCTGATGAGAGATGATTTTTTCTTCTGCAAACCAGGTCTTTTCTCATGAATCTTTTCATCTAATCTATTTAAAAGATTGGAATAACATTCCCCGGTTATTGTTTTACCTTTTTCAAGATAAGTAATAAACAAAATACCTTTAGCATCCCAAAGCACTGATGCCATGACCTTTCTTGCTGATAGAACCGACTTTATCTTCTTTGGCGCTGAACAACTGGCTTTTGTCCACTGTTTTGACTGCTGTTTGGATTCACCATTACACCAATGTGTAATGGTGAATCCAAGTCTCATCCATAGTAATAAATCAATGCACAAAATTAGTTTTATTCTTGTTAAAATGCTCCAAGCACTGTTCAAAGATTTTCATGCGAGTGCGTTTTTGATCTGCTGTGAGCAAGCGCGGCACCCATCTTGTGCAGCTTTTTCATTCACAATTCTTCATGCAAAATACATCCTACGCATTCTTTTGAAATGCCTATAGTCTCAGCAATTTCACGTACTTTGACTTGCTGGTCATACCATATCATGCTTGAACAATGATTTCTGGTGTTGTTACACTTTTTGGACGTCCTTCATGTGGATCATCTTCAAGGCTGGTATGGCCATGTTTAAACTTGGCAGCCCATTTCTTAATTGTCAAAAACGAAGGAGAAGAGTACCCATAAACTTTTATGAACTTCGAATGAATTTCTTGTGGCATTAAACCTACTTTTACAACTGCACGATACTGAATTTTATCTATTTCAATGGATACAGACAACACTTTTGCTTCAGATAGCTGTATAAAACAAACTACTTGATAGAATGATGACTTACAATTTCACATGGATGCTTATGACAGATGTACTAACTTAGAAAAAAAAAACTTGTGAATAGTGTTGCCATCTATGGTCCGGGCCGAGAACTTTTCAGAAACACTCGTAGTTCCATTGCATAAAGGTCGCTCTAAGACAGACGCAGCAAAGTATAGACCAATTAGTATCTCCGGTGTGGTGGTTAAATGTAAAATTCAGGAATGGGTGGATAGGAATATGATGCTCCATGGGGAGGGGGCAACATTGCTTTGTAAAAGGGAAGTCCTGCCTTAGTAATTTATTCACATTTTATAATAAGGTGACAGCAGAATTGGAACTGGCTAAACCATGATACTGCTGTACTACTTTGCAAAGGTGACAGAATACCACATGAAATTTATTACATAAGTTTGAGAAAATGGGGATGGATATGAGGTTGGTGGCATGGATGGGAGGAGGTGCTGATAGACAGAAATCAGAGCATGGTGTATGTATGGTGGAGTGGAATCAAGGCAAATGAGAGTGACTAGTGGAGTGCCCCAGGGCTCTGTACAAGAACCACTACACTTTAATTTGGACATTAATGATACAGCAAATGATTTGAGATGGGGAGGGTTATTTAGTTGTTTGCTGATGATGCAAAACTGAGAAGGGCAGTGGTTGATTAAGGTGATACAGATATCTTGTAGCATGACTTAAATAAATTGGCAGTGTGGGCAAAGGACAATGGTTGTCAACTAGATTACAGAAATTGATGAGGCTATGGATTTTGGGAGTGATGGTGTTTAGAGATTTGAAATTCAGAGGATTACTTGAATGTTGAAGAACACATTGAAAACTAAAGAGAGGATGTTGAACGTTTTTCACTTGGTTATACTATAAATAAAAGATGCCAAGAAATTATATTCTTGGTTTCATCCTTTATCCAAGTGTAAGCAAACAAAGTTTGCACATGAAGTCACTTCATGACTGGGCTACTTGTATATAGAGGCTAATGACTTCACATCAGTTGCCTTAGTATCCCATATACATACCTTACGGACATGTATAATGCTAAACATTATGGGAATAAGTAATAAGAATAATAAGGTGTGACACGTTTTGACTACTTATATATGGAAATATGACTTCTCCAATACTTCAACCTTATTACAGATTACAGAAATTGATGAGGCTATGGATTTTGGGAGTGATGGTGTTTAGAGATTTGAAATTCAGAGGATTACTTGATTGTTGAAGAACACATTGAAAACTAAAGAGAGGATGTTGAACGTTTTTCACTTGGTTATACTATAAATTAAAGATGCCAAGAAATTATATTCTTGGTTTCATCCTTTATCCAAGTGTAAGCAAACAAAGTTTGCACATGAAGTCACTTCATGACTGAGCTACTTGTATATAGAGGCTAATGACTTCACATCAGTTGCCGTAGTATCCCATATACATACCTTACGGACATGTATAATGCTAAACATTATGGGAATAAGTAATAAGAGTAATAAGGTGTGACACGTTTTGACTACTTATATATGGAAATATGACTTCTCCAATACTTCAACCTTGTTAACACCAATGGGTCTGGCTCCCACTGGTAAGACCTCAATAAAGGTCAAAACTGGTCTGGGTAGTGGCCCTTTCCATAATGCTTAGCATTATATATGTCCATAAGGATATGTGCTTTGCATTATGGGATACTAAGGTGATTGATGTGAAGTCATTAGCCTCTATATAGAAGTAGCCAATCGGGAAGTGACTTCACTGCTTACACTTGGATAAAGGATGAAACCAAGAATTTGATTTCTTGGCATCTTTAATTTAAAGATAGGAAGATTATTATCCCTCTATGTAAGGCTGTGATTTGGCCACATGTTGCCTGCTGTGCACAGATTTGGTCACCTGCTTTTCTAGGGGACCAAGAGGTAGTGGAGAGGATTCAGAGATGAGTGACCAAACTTGTGACTGGTCTGTGGAATGTTCCCAACGAGGATAAACTGAAAGTCTGTAGGTTACAGAGTTTAGCTGACAGGCAGAGTAGAGGGATATGATAGAAACTTATAAAGTTACTAAAAGGATTCTATAAGATTGATACAAAAGAAATTTTTCGCTTGATAGGGAGTAGGTGGAAAACTAGGGATCAAACGCGAAAGTTTTCTAAGAGTGTGGTTAGTAAGGATCTGCAGACTAGGTTCTTTACTTTCAGAGTGGTGAATGAGTGAAATGGATTGCCAGAAGTGGTTGTAAGCACCCAAATGTTTAAGTGACGGTTGTAAGCACCAAAACCTCAAACGTGAAAGTTTAAGGAGATATATGATAGGTATTGTGTTAATGAATAGTGTAGGTCTTTCGCAATGAGTCTTTTGACTCCATGCAATACCCGTATAAATAAATAATAATAATAATATTTTATGTCCAAGTCATAAAGGTTGGTGATGGTTAATATGTTCTCTCTCATCCAATTGCCAACTCTACCCTTCTGATGGTATGACCTGTTGACACAAAAGGACTATGGCAACTGACTGGTGCCTATAAGCATAGCATCTGTAGTAGGAGGAAATGCCATCTATGACTGTAACACTAGTTCAGCCTACTAAGAAGTGGCCATCTTCATCGTCATCAAATTACTGTACATTATCATGAGCTTAACTTGACCATTCAGACTGAATGGATCTGATTATGGTTTTGAATTTGGATATGAAATAAACTTTGGTGCACCGATACACCTTTGTGAAAGGGAAAGCCACCACTTTGTTACTCTGTCTGTTTTATTAAGTTGATATATTGTAGGTACTTGGACTGCACTGCTTGTTGGAAACATTACAAAATTTCAACTGATGTGTACAACTGATTTAGGTGGCTTAAGCTGAAGGGAGTTGGAAGATAGGTTATTGCCTCATGCCTGTGACTATTATTATTATTAAGAGAGACCTCCAGAGTCAGGAACTCATTGACAGAGGCCACATACTACATGCAAAAGCTATCATACTTGTTCTTGAATTCATTCACACTGCGTACACACATGACATCCAATGGCAATCCATTCCAACCATTCTATGAGAGAAAAAATCTAGCTCTCACCCACTGCTTAACATCATTCATTCTCAGCTTCCAAGGATGTCCTCTTGTCCTTTCCCAACTCTTCATAAAATGAAAAATTCCATCAACTGAAATCCTGTAAGACCTTTCAGAAGTTTGTAAGTCTCAATCATATTACCCCTTTTTCTCCTGTTTGCTAGTGTCTGTAGGCTACAAATTCTCAATCTGTCTTCATAATCAGTATTCCACAATTCTGATATCATTTTTGTGCTCTCTCTATCTCTAAACTGTATAAGAATCACAACGGAAACTAGTAGACCAGACCTATGCACAATTGTCCAAGTGAGATCTTATCAAGGCCCTGATAGAAGCAAAATGACATCGTTATCTTTACATGTGAAAGTTCATTTCAGCATTGCAATAATCTTTTGAGTCGTATTTGCAGTCTTTGCTACATGGCCCTGAACTTCAACTTCCTATCTACTAACACTCCAAGATCTCTAGCCTGATCAGTTTCTTCTAGCTAATCCCACCAATATAATATGACATTGGATATCTAATCACACCAAAGTGCATGCCCTTACATTTATTAACATTGAACTAATAACCATTTTCACATGCCCACAATTCCACTCTATTCAAATCATTCTGCAAGCACTGCATATCAGCAGCATTCCTAATTACCCTACCCATCTTTGCATCATCAGCAAATAGCTGTAGTTGCCTGTCAAAAACCCTTCCCGATGTCATTAATGTAGAAATTGAATTACTGTGGACCAAGAACTGATCCTTGTTGTACACCACTAGTTACCTTAAATCTTGCCATATACCACTTTTTGATATCTGTCAGTCAACCATGCTAATATTTTATAATCCAAACCCATATTATCTAATTTATGCAATAGTCTTCCATGATGTAGTCTGTCAAAAAAATCCAAAGGTATCATGGTGTATTCGTTCCCCTTGTCTAGTTCAATGGTAACATTATTATAGAATGTGAGCAAGTTGCTAAAACACTTCCCTTAGTAAACCCATCTATTCATTGCAAAGTAGAGATTCTATGTGTCAACCCGTTTCTGAATGTGAGTCCTAACCAGTTTTCCCAAAATCTTCACCACCACCACCACTCCTGAGATACTGATTGGTCAATAGTTGGATACATTGGTCTTTGCACCACCTTTATGCAACAGGATTACCATACGACTCTTGCAGAATCTTCCCTGTTCTGAGACTCAAATTGTATAGCCTTGTCAAAGGAATAGACAGTTAAGCTGAACATTCTTTTAGCACCTATGCTGATATCCCATCAGCCACTATTGCTGAATTTTTATTCAGTTTGTGCAACAGCTCTAATACCTTCTCTTCATACACCTGAATTTCTTCATCCAATGAAGAGGTAGCAGTGAACTCAATGTTGCATACACCAGGTTGATAGCTTTTAGCAAAATGGGCACTCATTAGCATCTGTACTAATGAGTACCACTCTTCTGCATCTGTAACCTTTGCACCATCTGCAATCAGTAGAATTATTCTTTCAGTTTCATTCTTTCTTTTACTTGCAGCATATTGATAAAATTGTGTTGTCTTTAGCTTGCAGAGCCAGTTTCTTTTCATACTCGGGTTTTGCTTTTTTTCAACAGGCTGGAAAAGGCACAACAATAGTTGTGCCTCTTCTGGCCTGCAGCTTATAATTTTCATAATGGTATTCGTTACACATCATCCTTTCTTATGAATTTCTTGCTTAATAAGATTACACATCCATTTGACTCCTACCCCCTATTTATTCTTCACACTCTCAGGATACATTCTGATATTGCATAAGTTAAGTATTTTTTAAATGCTTTTCATGCACTGTCGATATCTTCCCTTCCAGCAACCAATACCATTGCCCTGAACTCAGTATACTCCTCAATTGGTCATGATTTCCTACTTTGTAGTTCAGCATGTAACCTTTTCTGAATGGAAAATTCATAAACTTAGCCACTTCCCAAGGGATTCTCACATGATCACTGTCACTATCGAATTAAACATTTGACAATCAAATCTAACACTCTTTGACTTCGAGTTTCTTCTGTCACCACACGCTTCTTGAGGAAGTTGTCTCACAAAGCTCAATAAATTCAGTTTCATGCTTCTCATGATATTTTACTTCTATCCAATCAATATTTCAATGATTAAAATCTCCCATTATGATTACTCTGTTTTCACCCATCATCTGTATTTGATGATGCATTTCTTCATTGCTAGTAACTGATTCACCTGGTCTGTAACAACACTCCACTATGTATTTGATCTTGTTAGATTCCACCTCACACCAGATGATTTCAAACTCACTGGCACATGAAATACTGTTACTAGTACTGCAATCATAGGTCTCAAACCCTAACTGGATTAAAGTCATCATGCCCCCTCCTCTCCTATCCTGTCTATCCTTCCTAAAAATACCATTTACACTCGCTACCAGTTAGTATTCTGATTCTGATAGCCAGGTCTCACTAATGCCTACAATCTGAGTTCCCAACATATTGACCAATGCAACAAACTCTACCCCTTTGTTTCTGATACTCCTAGCATTTATGAACAGACAGTAATCTACCTGCATGTTCTTTTGTATACTCTTATCTACAGTCTGCATGACACAGTTAAACAACTTGCAGATCTCTATTCTTCTCTAGTGCCTTATACATGTATACATCTTTGCACAAGTTGGATGGATGGGTCTGAACTGAACAAACACAAAGTCAAAATCATTCTCCCCTTGAAATTTCCATGAAAATGCCTATTCCCATCATTAATGCAGTTATATAACATTGTCGCTCTTACACTCATATTCTCACCATTCTTCGCATTATAATTTAGTTTCCCTGACTCTTTGTATAAGATCTCATAGCACTTATTAGTTTTTCAAGACTCCTGATACCATATACATTAAATTCAAGTGTAAGCCATCCCTCTTAAACAAATCCAATCTTCCCTCAGACTCGCTCCCCACATCCAAAAACTTGCATTCATTCCTTCTACACGCTACCTACGCAACAAATCATTTACCATCATAGCCCTTCTTCGTAATTCATTTTTATCATATTGAGGTAATATACCAACTATTTTCACTTTCGCCTCTTCTAACAACCCTTTTATGTCCTCTCTCATGCTGAACTTGTCATTAGTTAATTCATTAGTACCTACTACAATTGCAATCTCATTTACTTTTATTTTCTGTTTTTGAATTGCTTGCTATATTTGGAATTTTTGTTTTGGGAAAAATTTATAAAGTTATAACCAGTTCATCAACAGCATGTTTCATTATAGAATCAATATACCAAATAACATCCTTCTTTTTACGAACAATGTTACTTACCTGATTTTTGTTGTTTCTTTTTTGCTTCATATGTTCATTCAAACTATCACTCATCTTTTTGTAATTCCATCGTCATCTCTCTGACAATCTGCTTTACTTTTACTATTTTGGAGATTAATTTATTGACAATAGCCTCTTCAATATCTTCCATAATCTCCTTAGCACAGCAAGCCTTTTTGTTCTCGACTTCGCTGCTCTTCTTAGCATTACATTTCTTTTGCATTTTTAGTGCCATTTTAAACTATATTTAATATTGCAATATCTTAACAAAAATATGTTATAAAACACTAAATACACTAAAAACATGAAAATCTACACTAATATACCATAAAACACTAATTTTCTAAGGGAAAAACACAAAACAGATAAAAATAGATGTAGATCACAAATAGTCCAACTAGTGAATACGCTTTTCACATTTTAAGTGGTGTGTGTGCTGCCTCTAAGGCCCCTAATACTTGACTCACTATAGAAGGGAGCACTTAGGTTAATTAATGATCCATTTCTCATCAGTCTACTCTATTCTACTCTGTTTTACATAGACATTCAGTTCAGTTTGTACTATTTGCATTTACTACAAATATTTCCATAGTCACTGTTCAAAAGAGTTGGCATTGATAATTTCCTTCCCAAATGTTCTTCTAAAACTATTAATTCCTCATTGGAAGCTGCATTACCCTTTTTCACATCTTCAAACTCTTTCAGAACCAAGTTTTCTTCCTCTTTATTCATTCTTTGTACTACTCTCTTTTGGAACAGCTTTGTTTCTTATGCACATTGAGTCCTTGATTCACTACACGTTCCATTCTAATGATACCTTACATTGCCTGAGGCTTTGTCTTTGTCAAATCCTGTGAATCCTGTATTTTCAGCAGCATCGTAAGCATGCCATTCATGCACTTTGCTGTCTCCTTACTCCTTTCTACTTCTACAGTCTTTGTACAGTGCAGGATATTATATTCCTTTTCATGGTCTCTCAGTGCTTTCTCTCTCTCTCTCAGTAGAAGCAATAGCCTAAGCAAAAGGATTTTTTAAATAAATGCCTTTAAGGTAGCAATAACACCCTGGTCCATGGGTTGCAGGAGTGAGGTGGTATTCAGTGAATGAGTTAATATGATAGCTATCATAAGTACAACTGGTCATAAGTTGCATACATTATAAAGTGAGGACTGACTGTATTTCCTAGAGTACAGTCATAATACCAGTTTTCAGACCAACCATCTAATGTTAACACATTTCTTCTTTCTCTTTAACTTTCTGCCCATGCAAAGCATTTATGTCGTATTGGATGTACAACCTCTCATGTGTGTAATTATCATATAAAAAAAATCTGTTTGTTTATTCAGTATTCAAGTAGATACTAATAACTAGGCTCACCTTCTCATGGTGTACATTGATTCAGAAGCTTTGGTTGGTTCTCTATATTTCTTATCCTGACTCTAATCCTAAAGACATTGTGGCAATTTTTTTTTTTCCCACTAGCAACTGACCAGATGCATTCATAGCTAATAACCTCAGAGAGTTTATTCTGTTTGTCTGCTTTTCCTTGTACTTCCTGTTGCAATATTTCATTAACAGAAATTATTGCAACCCTTTGCTCTTATGAATATTCCTGCTTACGTGTAGGCTTAAAACACAACACATATAATAAAGGCATGTGATTAAGAATTATCTTGTACAGTAGTTTCTCTCCCCCCCCCCCTTATCTGCTGGTTTGCTTTCTGCAGTTTCAGTTACCCACCCCAGTCCATAAATGTTAATTGCAAACTTCCAAAAATAAATGATTTCGGAATTTAAGTTTTAAATTGCATGCCGTTCTGAGTAGTGTGATGAAATCTCGCGCCATCCTGCCCAGGACATCAATCATCCCTTTGTCCAGCTCATCATATTCAGGTAGTGTACGCACTGTACTGTATACACTACCTGCACATTAGTTACTTAGTAGTTAGTTGCTTATCAAATCGATTGTCACAGTATGACAGTGCTTGCATTCAAATAACCCTTATTTTACTGAATAATGGCCAGGAAGTGCAAGAGTATTGATGCTGGCAATACTTTGGATATGCCAAAGAGAAGCCATAAAGTGCTTCCTTTAAGGGGAAAAGATGAAAGTTCTCGACTTCAAAAGGGTAGAAAAAAAAACGTATGCTGAAGTTGCTAAGATTCCATTCACATTCAGATAACTTTTATTACAGTATATTGTTATAATTGTTCTATTTTATTATTAGTTATTATTGTTAATCTCTTACTAATTTATAAATTAGGCTTCATCATAATAAGTATGTACGTATAGGAAAAAACATAGTATATATAGGTTTCGGTACTATCTGCGGTTTCAGATATCCATTTTGGAATGTATCCCTGAAGATAAGGGGAGGACTACAGTATATATAAATAGATGCATTTTGTGTGTGTGTGTGTGTGTGTGTGTGTGTGTGTGTGTGTGTGTGTGTGTGTGTGTGTGTGTGTTAAATTGTTGTTGTTGTGAACTTCAGAACTAGAGATTAACGGTGTTCTCCCCTTCTTGGATCTAAAGATCAGTAGATTACCTGACTGTCTTAAATTTTCACTTTTTTGAAAAACCACCCACACTGATAGATATTTGCAAGGCTCTTCTCATCACTTCCCTCCTCAGAAACTGGGCATCATCTCCATCCTTGCCCATCAAGCAAGATGTCTCACTTCCACAGAAGAAGACCTTCAAACAGAGCTTAACTTCCTGAAAAACACCTTCTTAAATAATGGATATTCATCTCGTAACATCACTAAACGTTTGAGACCACGCCAACAACCTCAACAAGAAGATGAATCCAACCCTATCACTCATATACAGTTACCACTTATCAGCCCCAAAACTATCTAGCATTATGAAGAAATTCAACATAAAGACCGACTATACTACTCTGCCAAAATTTCCTTCTTTTCTGAGTCGACCAAAACACAACCAACTGCATTTTCCTGGTGTTTATAAAATTATGTGCGATTGTGGTCGACCTTATTTTGGCCAGACAGATAAATCTGTTTCACTTCGTCTTGAGGAACATAGATGTGACATCTCCTACAGTAGAACACAAGCGGGCACCCTTTCCAGTCATGTTCTCTTCTCTGCAAACTCTAACCTCAAAGAACGGCCACACCAAGTTGATTGGGACTGCACAACCAATTTATATATGCAAGGATGAATTTGAAAGACGAATTATAGAATCAAAAGAAATAGTTCTGGACCTTTCACACTTGAACAACAATCTAAGCTACAATTTGCCTGATTCCCATAGCACAGTAATCCAATACTGGCGTTCTAAAATTAGCTGTCACACACATTCAACTCATGCCAACAGTAGCACATGGTCACCTATTCGAATATGACTGTTACTATTCTGCTTCTTTTTATTAAGCTGGAAAGTCCATGTTTTTTACCTTGTTATTTTTATAAGTCTTATGTTATTTCTTACTCACCTGAAGAAGTCGGAACTGATGAAACTAGTCGTGATTTATTAAATGTTTTTGTTATACTTTCTCAGGTTCTAGTCAGTTAAATTTTAATTTTATAAATATATGTTAAATATATATATATATATGTTAAATATATGGAATTCTTAATATTTATTTTAAAGGCCCAGGAAAATTGTATTCAGTAATAGAAATGATTCAAAAAGAATGTGATAGACAAGTGAAAAGAATTCTAGATGAATTTAGAGCCAACAGACAGTTTAAAAAGAAGGTAATTTTATATATTATATGTTTAATTTACCTCCTTATTCCTTCGTCTTTGTATATCTGAGTAATCTAGAAATAATTAGAAATGAATATATGTATATATATATACACACACACACACAAACCATAATTTTTTTAAATTATAGGTGGCTTCTGTTCAACAGCATTTGCAAAATCCACACAGGACATTAGAAAAGTAAGTTTGTTTTTTTTGTATTGCAAAATGTTCTGCTTTTTGTAGTTACTTTCTGCCTTAACTATTTCTAATTGAGAAGAGTTTATTATTTTCACAGATTATTGATTTATAAAGAATAATTTTTAAAAGTTATCACAAAATTCTTTCTTGTAATGGTGTTGTTTGTACGTTTTGTTTATAAATGTGTTATTGTAATGAAATGACTGCAAATTATAATAACTTTAGTCCAAAATTCTTTGATTTGTTATTTTTTTGCATTAAGATGATACATTTTTAATATTTTCAGGCTTGATCCAAGAGAATTAGATGTTCTGTTAGCAGAAATTACTATTCTTAATAGCAGAAGTGAAATGTACCTTAGATTTATTCGAAGAAGAATAACAGTAAGTATTAATAAAAATTCTGTTAAATATCCACTCAAAATCTGATTATAATTTTTAGCTTACTTTCTATAAGGAAATTAAATTTAGATTACCATGCTGTCTGTTGTGTGGCTTCCTAAATCACTCTTCAACCAGTGAACCATTCTTCATGAAACTTCAGTCATAGAGCCATAATGTCTGTATGGTTGTATGACCATATGACAGCAATATTTCACACATTTCAAATAGTAGTATAGGGACACTGTATGTTTACCTAATATTTTTAGCTATTTTCATTTGACCTTAGGTTTAAAATTTAGCATATATAGTTAGAAAAATTGTTTCTAGGAAAATGTTATCTCTCAGAAAAGTATATGTGCTATTATAGACAATGACCATTTCTTAAATACTTTGAGTCAGAATTTAGATTAAAACTTGATATGCTGATTTTTAAAAAAAAAATAAAATAAAATAAAAATAAATAAAAAAAGGTGAAAAGACCCCTTCCCACTCAAAAAAAACCAAACAGACTAAAACTCATAAAAAAAGTGGCATGGGAGGCACTTTATACGGCAGCATGGGGAACAGAATTCATGAGATGTGTATCTGTTAAGAGACTAAATTTGAAAGTGCTTTTATAATTCACATATGTTTGTTAGAAACAATTTATATTTCAGGGAGATATTGAAGTGGCATCCCATACTGAGGAATCCAAGCAAGGTGAGCATTATTTGCATAAAATACTTTTTGTCTATTCATAATATGTTTTTGAATAGACAACAGTGCATTGTAATTGTATGATGTTCATTTAGAAAACAAATTTAAGAAAATGAACTGAAACAGTATAGTGAATATTTTATTTTTATATTTTCATTTATATGATTTCATTTTATAAAAAGCTTCTTACAGGTTTGAGTGGTAAGAAGCTATGAGCATCATATCAATGTTTCTGGATTGACAGAAACATTAATTTTTTAACTCTTGATCAAATTATAATAGGATCCAGGGTAACTTATCTAATCAGAATGTGTATACATTTTTTTTTTTTTTTTTTGGTTACAGTAGTGTTTACTCTCACTATAGCAAAGTTGTAGAGATACCAAAGGAGTAGTTGTTGTGGTGGAATATTATAAAATAAAACTGTGGCTTGACTGGGATTTTTTTTTGGTAATTGTTATAGTGGGCATTTTTGTTGTAGTGAGAGTTAACTAAACTATACAGTGCTGTTAAAATGAAACAATAGTATATTTGATTAAAAAACTGAAAATAATAAAAATAAGCAAATTTGTAAGTTAAGCAGATTAGGAATGAATGGAAGACTAGCAGGAGTGAATTATGGATTAGTTAGCTAATGGGGATTGAGAATTGTACAGGAAGGAGATTATGGGGGAACAACATGGAGTGATTTAAGATCTATCTTTATTTAATTTATTTGTCGAAAGTATGGTAGTGAAGTGTTGGGAAATGTCTTCTGTTTGCACTGTGCAAAAGTTTTTAAACAAATGCAGTTTGAGGCTAGTATAATGACACTGTGGTTTGAGCAGCGAAATGAAGATTATAGTTTTACTATATCAATATAAGATTAGATCCATGTTTAGAATTCATGTCTTGCATCATAAAATTTCTTTGCATGAATTTTTACAAAAGTTCAGTCTCGTCTCATCTCATTTTCCTTTTACCCTCTTTTACCTTGCGGTGTTGAGGGTTTATTATCATCAGGCCTCAAACCGTTCACAGGATAAGGTGGTCAGCTCTACGTCCCGCTATATCCATAGTGTTGAGTTCTCGAGGCTGGTTTGCCTTCTTTGTAGGATGAAACACCCCAGGAGAAGCTGGGGGGGGGAACCTACTGTCCACGCCCAAGACCGGCTAATTTGGCTATGGCTGAGGAAGATCCTTCAGCTCCTCACATCACTGATGGGAATTGAATCTAGGACACTCCTTTCCCAGGCATATGGTTGCAAAGCGCACAGCCACTAGGCTAACTGCACGGACAGAAGTTCAGTGTATATTATTATGACGGGAGGGCACTCTTCTCTACTCCACTACGCACATCTAATCATCTCCCCTACTACTTAATTCTCCTACAACACAACTGCCGTCAACCACCCATCACCAACAGTATTTTTGTTTGTAAATTGCATGTGTTCTGAAGGCTGATATGTCTGTACATGGGATGAAAAACCTGAGTTTCTAGGAGAAAAACAACCCTGCTATCTCCACTTGAGATTGACTAACTCACCTTCAAATGAAAAAGTCTGTATAAAAATTCCTCTAATAACATATAAGATTCCTGTTATATTTTTATAATACTCTTAACTGCATTATCTTATTTGTATAACATGATTTGTAAGAAATAGTATCAAGTGTAGTAAAATGAATTATCAAGAACTAATGAAGAACTTGCTGTTTGCAAAAAGTGGAAATATTATTATTATTAGTAGTAGTAATTAACAATTATCAGTACCTGTACAATGTTTGTCATATTTTGCCTTGAAATGATTCACTGACAAAGCACACACAACTGACTTTGGCAATGTGTTCCACTCATTCATCACTCTCTATGCAAGAAATCTAGTTCTCACTCTCTTACTAACTACCCTCTTACTCAATTTCCATGAATGACATCTAGTGATGGTTATGTTTTGAACACATTGTTTAGTTACATTATGCAAAATCGTAATGGTAGCTAAAAGTTGTAAACCTGCTTCCTTGTTATTAGCCTCTCTTAATCACTGGAATGAGATGCAAGATGAAAACATCAAATATTGAAATATCTGAAAAAGGAATTAGGAGTTGCTAAGGCAAGGAACAGATAGGAGAAAATATAGATTATGGTGCAGTAAAAAATATTATTATTATTACATGACACCTCCAGGGAGTCCAGAGAGTCATTGAGGGAGGGCACCTACTCTAAAACTTTATCACCGCCACTCAATACACCAACTAATGAACCAAAGCCATCTACAGTCCACCACCACCACTAGTATTTTCACAGACAATCACAAACATCCATGCCCACAATGGGAGGATTCGAACCTGCAGCCTATTGGCTGGAGAGTGGATACTAACCACTTGACCAACCAGGCTGGCAAGTTGCTTTAAGTGCAACAAGAAAGACAGAAAAAGAAATAAACTACTTATAAATTAAAAAAAAAAATCAGAGTGACTGATCATTCAAACCAGAAAACATAGATGTTTTATTATGAATTTTTAGAATATTATTGAGTCCCTGACTCCCTGAAGGTCTTGTTGGATTCTGAATGAAGAGAAATTAAAATTATTAATACTCCTTTCAGAATCCAACATAATCCACCATATCAAAGACTACATTTGTAGATATTATTTAATGTAAATCTCTTGTTATAAACTATTATTCATATAATTACCTTTGAGTTTTTTTATTTAATTATTTAATCTAGGATATGTATTAATAATGGAAAGGACTCTGTATAAAAATAACGTTCAGATTATTTTATTTATTCCTATATTAATAGTAGAAGAATTTGTATTCATCATATTTAATTATATATTATTTGAATTGAAAAATATCCTTTTATTTTATTTCTGTATGTAAAAGTATAATGTTATGTAATGCTTATGCTTAGGTACTGCTCTAATTGTTGTCATGGAGATGGAGTTAAAAATAGAAAGCGCGAGAGTTATGGACGTGAGACGGAATTGATTTGAGCTAGATGGTGAGAACAAGTTTTGGCGGGAAAACGGAGAGAAAATATATAAATGGAAAGCGAGAGAAAAACAAAAGTCAGTGAGTAGCAGTTGGTCGGCAGAGTTAGCCCTAGAACTAGGGAACTAGGGACTGAGTACAATTGGAGCACTCAGCACAGTAACGGCACTGAGAACAGTACAATAGAGATGAGGAAATAATTTATTGGCAGCACGGAGTTAAATAAGAGGCTGTAGTACAAAGAATTAAGTGCTGTGATCAGATTACGAAGAATCGAAATGGAAATTGACAACTCAGAATATTGATATGGCATTCTGAAGTTAATGTTGTATTTCAGAGCTTTCAAGGAAGATTAGTAGAAAGCTGATTCTATTGTAAAGTAGTATATGAGGAATAAGTAGATTTTCTAGTGCAAGTGTGTCTGCCTATGTGATGTGCTGAAATTAAAGATTAAGTTAATTTAAAGAAGATTACTTTTGAAATGTGTAGCTCCAGTGTGATAATTAACTAAAGTTTTAAGTGTGCCTCAGTGAATAATATGTGCAAAGATTTATTCCGGTAAGAACAGTTGTACTTTATAGCATTTTAGAGTGAAGTTATAAGAGTTATCTCCTTCTGTTAAATCCTAACATTAACTGTGATGTTTATGCTGAATTTTGCCGAAGCTAGAAGATTAATAATCTCCCCCCCCCTTAAAGTGATAGCTATCTCTTGACTGAGCTATGTGATTTCTGACTAAGGGATAGATAAAGAATACTATTGTAAAAATATTTGCTGTGAATTTCACTGGTAAAGAACTTTAGAACTATCTTTGCCTATTAAGGAGAAATTAGATTTTGAAGCTCATTGTTTAATACCAAAAGTCAAGTGAGTGTTATGTGTAGTTGAACTGAGTTAATTTTGCATTATCTTGTATCCAAAGTATGCTTATGCATATATTATATAACCTTGCATTAAATGTTTTGTTTTATTGATTTCAATTTGTTGTTAGCCTGATTCTTTTCCACTGCACCGTTCATAAAATTATCGGACCTAGCGGGAACCTCAAATGTTAATGTAAAATTCGTCCTATATATAAACATTAGACTGCAAAAGTTAATTAATATTTGATTACACTATTTTGCATAGACTAATCTGAATATAGGGTGGCGCAGTATAATAGAAATTTCCCTATATTTGGATTAGTAATCAACATACAATTAATTAACCTTAATAAGAACAACGTTAAAGCAAGATGGCAGATCAAAAGACAGGAAGGATGATCCAACAGTCTCAAATAATTATTATTATTTGAGACCTTCAGGAACTCATCAAGGGAGGCTATAAATCACCAAAACCAGCTGTCATATACCTTCCCTTAAATCAGGAGTCGGCAACCTTTTCAGACTCATGGACCACATTCAACTTTTATTTTTAATAATTGGGCCGCAAGTGTTTAACTAAGAGAAAATAGTGAGTGAAAAAATACTTAAGTTATCCATTTTTATTATATCAATCTTAAAAAACACAGAAATATTTAAAGTACAAGATTATGAGATAAAGTACGACATTCTTGTAATGACATCTGATATTGTATTCTTTCATAACAACAACACTTTTATGATATATAAGACAAAGGGACTTAACCCCACATTTTCAATAAAGAAGTACTTGCTGTTCCATTCATCATTCATCCTTCATCTGCAATTTTACATTTTCTTGAATCCATTTTTGAAATTATTATTAACAAATATATATCCTCTGAAAATAATAGTTGATATTATTGAATTATGTTAAAAGACTGACCAGGGAACACGACTGCAGAAGTGTGCCAAAATCTCAGTTTTCGTCGAATGAAGTCGCCTTTGTTATCCCCACTCATAATGACTTGCACCAAGTTGCACAGCGATATCACAAAGTATAGGTATAAAATTATTTTTAATTTATTATTCATATTATAAAATGTATTATTTAAATAATTCAGCATATGGGCCACATGCCATGTAAGTATGGTCAACCTTTTATGTGCTGCCAAAGATGCATACCTGGGCTTCATGCGGCCCATGGGCTGCCGGTTACCGACCCCTGCCTTAAATTCATTCACACTGGGTGCACTCACTATCCCTATAGGCAAACTATTCCACTCACTCACTGCTCTGTGAGAGAAAAACCTAGCTCTTACCCCTTTCTCGACTGTGAACAAACTTAACTTCTATGGATGCCTCCTGTTCTTTCCCCATTTTCCACATAATGAAAAATTTCATTAGATCAATATCCTATAACACCCATTCAAAAGTTTATAGACCTATATCGCATCACCCCTCTTTCTCCTGTTAACCAGAATCTGTAATCCACATACTTGCAATCTGCTCTCATCATCCAATTCCCATAATCCAGATATAATCTTTGTAACTCTTATTTACACCCTTTCCATGGCTTCTTTATCCCCTTTGAATCCAAGAGACCAAATCTGCACACAATAATTCAGGTGTGGCCTTATAAAGAGACAAAATGACTTCCTTATCCTTAGATGTCAAGGTTTGCTTCAACATCGCCATTATCCTCTGCGTTGTATTTGTACTTTCGCTGTGTGACCTTTGAACTTCAAATTCCTATCCACCAATATGCCAAGATCCCTTGCCTCCTCAGTTTCTTGTAGCATAATCCTGCTAATATGATATGCTGCTGGAAATCTAATCACAAAGTGCATAACTTTACACTTACTATTTAACTGATAGCCATTTTCGTTTTCCAAAATTTCCAGCCTATTCAAATCATTTTGTAAGTGCTGGATATCAGCAGCAGCATCATTCCTGATTGCCCTGCCTATCTTCACATCATCAGCAATCAATTGCAGATCTGATGTTAGACCTTGCCTGATGTCATTAATGTGTAGATTGAACAATAATGGCCATAGGACTGAACCCTGAGGTACACCACTGGTCACCTTAAATCTGGAAGATTCACACCCACTGTATACCACTTTATGATACCTCAACAATCCCCGGATCCAAGTCAAAAGTTTATATTCCAATTCCATATTCTCCAGTTTATGCAACAGCCTTTCATGTGTGTATTCTATCAGATGCCTTAGAAAAATCCAAGATTATTATGATGTATCCATTCCTTTTATCCAATTCAACCATAACATTGTTATAAAATATCAGCAAATTGTTAACCTAACCTGACCTTCCTTGAATAAACCCATGCGCTTCCTTGCAGAGTATAGCATGTTTGTCTACCCATTTCTGTATGCGAGTGTTTACCAATTTCTGTAAAATCTTCACTACCACACCAGAGATACTGTGTTGGATCCTACTCCTTGTCAATCTATACTTTGGATCCAACATTTAGTTATAACGATGTTCTTAACCTAAAAAAAGTAGTTGCTAGTTGCATTTTTGGAAATTATGGAGACAACTACCGTGTTTGAATAAAAACTTTAGTTTGATATTACTAAAATTTACAATTCGACGTTTCGACCTTTATGTCAAGGTCATCTTCTGGAGCGTACAAATATACACAAGAAACAAGCTATACTACAATCAGACTGGTTCGTTAAAGACACTGACCAACCGCTACCACCACAATTGTTGGCCTGACCTCTGGTGGAAAAAAAAAAATTATACATCAACGTTTTTTTTTTTTCCTCAACAGAGGTCAGGCCAACAATTGTGGTAGCAGTTGGTCAGTGTCTTTAACGAACCAGTCTGATTGTAGTATAGCTTGTTTCTTGTGTATATTTGTACGCTCCAGAAGATGACCTTGACATAAAGGTCGAAACGTCGAATTGTAAATTTTAGTAATATTAAACTAAAGTTTTTATTCAGGGGTGCTTAAGGGTCAAACAAAGCTGTATAACTGAGTGGAGACCTTCACATAGCCTTTAAAGGAATGCGGAGAACCGACCAGGGCTTCTGACCTGGGGTACTTAAAGTCCTTCAGGGGTGCTTAAGGGTCAAAGCTGTATAACTGAGAGGAGACCTCCACATAGCCTTTAAAGGAATGTGGAAAACTGACCAGGGCTTCTGACCTAATGTCCAATCCTCACCTTCTCGTGGTGCACCCTGTTTGGTATCTACTTGGATACGGAACTAACGAGGATGGGCTGGCAATTTGTGATTTAGCCGACCAAATTATATTCCTATTGGTTAAACCAAAAAAAAAAAAAAATGATGGTACAACATGACAAAATTTCATGCCGGCTGGGGCATTGCCCAGTTACACAAGTCTCCCGTTGTTTTTGCCAGGGAATCAGGGCGAACAGCGAAAAGTCAGCTACTGGAACAAATCTGAAAACACACCCCAACTCAACATCACCAGAGTTAAAGATCAGTACTATCAACATAAGAAGCCTGAATGGCAAAGAAATGGAGCTAGCGAAGGAATTAGATAAGTAACAGATCGACATAATAGGGGTGACTGAAACAAAAAAGAAAAAACTAGTGAGATCTTTCTGAGCAATAAATACAAAATGTTATATTCAGGCAATGACAATCAAGGAAAAGAAGGAGTAGCCATAGTATTCAACACAAAATACGAGGCTAATCTTCTTCAATGGCAGGCAGTGTCAAGTAGAGTGATTTGGGCAAATATCAGAATGGGGAACTGGACAATGAGACTTATTTGTGTCTATAGTCGCATGGAAGGTTCTACTGAGATAGAAGTGGAGGAATTTTTTGAGGTTCTAGAGAAAGCTACTGACACAATGAAAAGGGAAAAGTTCGTCCTTGTTGGGGATCTAATAGCAGAGAAGGAAGCAATTGTCAGACATACAAAAATATTTTGGGAAAATTTGGAGAAAAGAGCAAAGCTAATAATAATGGCAAATACCTGTTGGATTTCTGCTCAGGACATGGACTGGTTATTACTAACACCATGTTCCAACATAAAAATGTGCACAAATTCACATGGAGAGAAGAGGCTAGGAATAAGAAAAGTCTCATTGCCTATGTTATTGTTGATAGTGATGTTTTCTCCCTGGTGCAGGACACCAGAGTGTATGTACAGAGGATTTGAAATTGGAACTGATCACTATTTAGTCTTGAGCAGGATAAAATTGAATTTCATATTGAAAAGAATGACATGTAAGAAACTTTTAAAGCGAATAAAAGTTGAGCAGCTCTTAGATGTGAACTATAGACTAAAATACAGAAAGATTATTGAAAAGAAAATGAAAGAGTTTGAGAACAGGAATCAAGCCTTGGAGATTCAGTGGCAAACTCTGAAGAAAACATTGATTGATTCTGCCAGAGAGGCATGTGGTGAGGTTGTGTGCAAGGATAAAAAAATCAGAACTCCCTGGTGGACACAGGAAGTTAAAGAGGCAGTGAAGGAAAAGAAGAAAGCATATCAAAAGTTCCTGGCAAATAAGTAAGCTTTTACTCTTACAGAATACAGAGACAAATGTAAGAAAGCTAAACAGTGTGTAAAACTAGCTAAACAAAAGTCATGGGAGGATTTTGGCAAGAATATAGAAAATAAATATCAAGAAGGTGGCAAAATATTCTGGAGGTTGTCGAAGAAGCTTAGGAATGGAGGAAAGAGTGCTGTAAAAGGAGTTAGAGATTATAAAGGTGACATGAAAACAGGAGAAAAAGATATCCTTGAAGTATGGAGTAATTACTTTGAAAAACTGCTAAATGAAACAAGCAGTGATGACAGCACAGTGATAAAAAACACTGACCAGTCATGCGGTCAGGAATAAATATCCATACTTGAAGTAGAAAAAGCCATCAACGGCTTGAAATGTGGAAAGGCAGCAGGAGTAGATGATATTTGACCAGAAATGCTGAAGTATGGTGGTATAAAAGTCTTACAGTGGCTGCGCTGCATAGTTCAGAAAGCCTGGACAGAGGGACGAATTCCCGATGATTGGAGTAGAGCTCTCATAGTACCCATATATAAAAAGGGAAATAAAACTGAATGTGAGAATTACAGAGGTATTTCCCTACTGAGTGTTCCTGGCAAGATCTATGCAAGTATACTTGAGAAATGGTTGAGAAGAATTGTGGAAGAAAAGCTTGGTGAAGAACAAGCTGGATTCAGGCCAAATAGAGGCTGTCAGGATCAGATCTTCACTTTACGACAAATAGTCGAGAAAGCATGGGAATATAACAAAGATCTGTATTTAAGTTTTGTCGATTTGGAAAAGGCATATGACAAGGTGCCAAGAGAGAAGCTATTCAATACGCTGCAATTATATGGTGTCAATGGGGCATTATATCAAGCAATACTTAGTCTTTATTTGAGTTGTAAGTCAGCAGTTAGAATTGAAGGAAGTACAGGAAGATGGTTTAATGTTAAATCTGGTGTGAGACAAGGATGTACATTATCCCCTCTGTTATTCATTATCTATATGGATCACATTATGAAGGAAAGTGGTATTAAACCTGATATCAAAATTGGAGATGTTAATGTCAGCTCTTTGCTTTATGCGGATGATGTTATACTTCTAAATAAATCTGCTACAAGTCTGCAAGATTCTCTGACTAAATTGAATAACTGTTGTAATAGATTTGGTATGAAGGTCAGCAATAAAAAGACAAAGACAATGAAAATAGGCAGAAAATGATTGAAAATGTCAACTGTGTTGTGAATGGAGAACCTGTGGAACAAGTAAAACATTTCAGCTACTTAGGCACGATTTTTACTGAAGATGGTAAATTAAATATAGAAATAGACAACAGAATCAGACAAAAGAAATTAGTCAGAACACTAAATTAGCTGTATACAAGACAGTGTTCAAACCACTTTTAACTTATGGATCTGAGAGCTGGGTCAGAAGTAAAACACTTGACCAAAGACTAGAGACCACAGATATGAGAGTCCTGAGAAAGATTCGAGGTGTTAACAGATGGCATCAATGGCAATGTCATATTATAAATGAGGTTATTAGGAAAGAACTTGACATTGTCAGCATCCAGGAATGCGTTAGCAGAGCTAATCTCAGGTTATATGGTCATTTAATTAGAATGGGAGAGGAAAGATTAGCAAAACAAGTGTTCTCTGCCAGGTTGGCAGGAAAATGACCCAGAGGAAGACCAAGATATAGGTGGATTGATACGGTACAAAGTGCCTTAGACGATAGAAATATAAGATCTGATAATGTTGGAGTCTTGACAAGTAACAGACTGATTTGGAGGAAAATTGTAGATAGGAAGTTAGTAATGATGTAATTTTTTCATGTAGTACTGTCATATCCTGTACACCCCTTGAGGGTACATGGCAGGAATTTGATGATGATTATGGAGTTTTTATTCAAACACGGTAGTTGTCTCCATAATTTCCAAAAATGCATTCGGATCCCCGTACAAGCCTAAAAGAAAGGATAGTTGCTAGTTGATTTCTAATACAAATATAGAGAAATTTTATATTTATAGACTGCACCACTCTATATCTGAATTAGTTCAAGAATTGAAGCTAAATCAACCCTCAACTATTTCTCCTTAATATTTATACTGGCCGAGTATATTTAACTTATTTATCACTCCCGCTTTGGTTCGAATATTTTATGAATGGTGCAGTAAAAGAGATTCAGGCAAAATACAACTTTTAATTTTAAAATCACAAATTTTACACTTAACTTCAAATCACTAATTAAGTTATTAGAAACACTTCAGCCTTCCTGACATTACAGTCATACAAACTCATACAATGGTAACTCTGTTATCTTTATAATACAGTCTTCTCACAGTTCCTTAAGTTTCAAATACAATGAAATTGCAGTAGGACCTCTTCACAAACAAACAGTTTTAAATTTACACTTCAGCTAGTCTCTGCAATAGTTACTCTTAATATAAAGAAATTCTTGGAAGAAACACACTCACATCTCTGTATAGGGATATTAATAGTTGGAATATTCATACCGATAATCTTCTTTCTTCATCACTTATGTGCAAACACTTTTTATAACTGTAAACACTTTAAATAATAAATGGCACTCCCTAAAATAAATCTTCTAGGCAATAACTGAAATAGTCATCGTTCACAATATACATAAACAAACGTTCTTGCATGAAGTACTACTGATCACTCATGAAATAAGGCAACACACAATAATTCTTTAACTTGAGGTTTTATATGCACAGTTGTTCATTCCTCTGGCATTCAAATAATTCTTTAGGCACTATAATTCTAACCACAGCTAACGGTAAACTTCAACCTCACTCCTCTACTATTCTCTAGAAACTCCGTGCTTTAGTTCAAGATTCTGTGTGTCCTCAAAAGGTCGGCCCTGAATTTAAATCTCAACTCAAGTATCGCTAGTCTATTTAGTAGTCATTCAGCTGTCTTCCATAGCTATAATTGTTATTTTACAACTTATTAGCTAACCGCCTCTCAACTAGTAGACTTTAATTAGCTGCTTGAGTGACTTGCCGACTCTCTATTATCGCACTGTGATTCCCGAATGCTCCGATTCCAACCTAATGCCAATCCTCTCTCTCTCTCTGTTTCCTTATTATTTTTATTTTCAGCGTTCTTCGCTTATATCTGCGTTTTTTCCCCGCCTAAATTCTTCTCGTGATCTCTTTAACTAATTCCTTTTTAGTAAACTCAGCTTTCTCCCCACGTTCTGTTCCAAAAACGTGCTCGCTCACTTACATACGTTTCCATGACAGCCAAACAAAATATAATAAAATTGAGGTATTGCATAACGCTAAACTTCTACAAATAGGAATAAATAAAGAATATTTACATTTCAATTAATGCACAGTTAAATTATCAAATACAAGTTCTTATAATATTAACATAATAATAATTAAAATAGCTTAATAATATTTAATACAGTCTTTTCATTATTAATACATATATCTTTGATTAAATAATTAAATATTAGACAAAATTAAGGTAGTTATATGAATATTAAATTGTAAAATAAGTTGTTTACATTAAATGATATTTACATAAGTCTTGCTTGGTATATGGTAATTATGTTAAATGTGAATAAAAAAAAAATATATATATATATATACAAAACAATTTCATTTACAGTTTAACAACTGAGATAGGTCGGTTAGACATATCAGCTTTTACACCATCCTTGTACAATGGAACTATCATACATTCCTTCCATTCCTGTGGTATCATTCCTGAGCTGAGACTCAAGTTATACAAACATGTGAAAGGCCTAGCCAATTCGGGCTGATATTCCTTCTATCCCTATTGATAATTTCTTATCCAGGTTATGCAACAGCTCTTCAACCTCATTTTCATGAGCCTCTAACTCTTCATCTTGTGTAGAAGTAGCACTGTGCACCATGTTACATACACCTGGTTGATATATCTTAGCAAAGTGAGCACTCATTAACTGAACAATCTCATTAGCTTCCAACATTCGAGTACAATCTGCATTCAATAAAGGTATTCTTTCAGATTCATTCTTTCTTTTGCTTGTGGCATGACGATCAAATTCTTTTGGATTGTTTAGCTTGCATGGCCAATTTCTTGTATTCTCTGATTTAGCTTTCCACACAATACTCGTTACTTTTCTGGCCTGAGCTTTATATTTCATAACTCCTCTCACGATATTCTTTCCACATCATCTTCTTATGGATCTCTTGCTTAATGAGGTTGTGCATCCATTTCACTCCCAACCTATTTATTCTTTGAACACTAGGGATATATTCAGATACTGAACATTTAACCACCTTACCAGCCATTATGGATCAGATATGCATCCTCATATGCTTTGTATCCATCATATATTTCAATGTAATATCAATGGTATTACAATTTTAATATGCACTTCGCATCCATGATAACCTTTATCTATAGACATCTTGGCCGGTAGTGTAGTTAAGCACTTTTTCGAAGATTCCCATGCATTTCTGACATTTTTCCCAATTCAGTAACTGATATAGACCAGAGATAGTATTCTCCTAAGTTGATCATAATTTCCACCTTTGTAGTTCAGCATGTAGCCTCTTTTAATCTGAGCATAAATACAATTAGATACTTCCCAAGAAAGCACAGTATGATCACTGTCACCAACTTGTGGTGAAAGAGCCATCTTCTTAACAGAGACCCCTTCTGACGCTCTGAGCAAATCAACACTCTTTGACCTTGAGTTCCTTCTTTTGCAAGCTGCTTGAGAAAGTTATCTCGCAACAATTCAATAGATTCCTCTTCTTTCTTATCATGAGAGTTCTCTTCTACCCAATTAATGTTTGGAAAATTAAAGACACCCATAATGATCACTTGTTTGGTACCCATAAGGCTAAATTGGCAATGCATTTCTTCTCCCCCTGCAACTGAGTCACCCATGTCTGTTGCAACACCCCACTATATATTTCATTTTGCTAGCCTCCACTTCACACCAGATAAACTCACTACTACATGGGACATTATTACCATCACTGTTTTCTTGGGTTTCTACCCTAACTGGACTTAAGTCATCTGATATCATTAGTAGTACTCCTCCTCCTCTCCTATTTCTTCTGTCATTCCTAAAAATGGTATACCCATTACACTCAATCCCACTTACCACATCTGATTCTGATAGCCAGGTTTCACTAATGCCAACAATATTAGGCCACATCATATTCAATAAAGCAACGAATTCAACCTCTTTGTTTCTGATGCTCCAGGCATTTGTGTATAGACATAAATAAATTACCACCTAGCAACCCAGCACCTGTTAACAATATAAAAGGAATTCATAATATGTGAATTCACTAAAGATATTAACAGTTTTCTTTAATGGAAAAGTGAAAGATAGAGTCTGAATTTATTATGTCTATACACAAATGCCAGGAGCATCAGAAACAAAGACGTTGAGTTTGTTACTTTATTGAATATGATGTGGCCTAAGATTGTTAGCATTAGTGAAACCTGGCTGTCAGAATCAGATGTGGTAATTGGGATTGAGTGTAATGGGTATACCATTTTTAGGAATGACAAAAGAGATAGGAGAGGAGGAAGAGGAGTACTGCTAATGATATGAGATAACTTAAGTCCAGTTAGGGTAGAAATGCAAGAAAACAATGATGGTTATTCAGTTAATCTATATACAAACTGAGCTTATATTTTTCAAGATCAGACTTAAGTCAGTTGATTATATTGAAAGTAGGAAAGGAAGTCAGATCAGATGATTGTTTTCTCTTATTTTAAGATACAGAAGTAACAATTTTCTTCTTTTTCTGGAATAAAAATGATAAAGGATACTTCAGCATTGAACAGTAAAAGATTCATCTGAGTAACTTTCTATAAAATTTGAAGTTAATTTTTTTATTTGAAATAAATTTTTTAAATAAACATTTTTTAATTTTAGAAATAAGAAATTCATTTTTTAAAAATTTGCGATTTAAAAAAAGTGAATGTTAAAATGTTTTTTTTAATTCATTAAATTTTTTTTTAATGAATTAAAAAAACATTTAAGTTTTTTAAATGAATTAAATGAATTTTTAAACGTACCTTCAATATCCTCAGTATTAAAGGTGTGTTTCATAATAGGTAGATCTTTATAGTTAATTCATTGTAAATTATTTGAATTACTTTTGTAGATTATTTATTTATTATTATTAAAACATATTTGTTTTTTAATGAATGACTGTCTTTCTGAAAACTAGAAGAGAAGTTATATTTTTATTTTGTGTACCCAATAAGGAAAATTATCACCTGAAAATGAATTTCTTTAGCAGTCAGCATAAAAAGGGAAATAATTAAATAAAAATTCTAAAGAAAATTAATACTGTTTTATTTGACAAGGATAGCACTAGGCAAAATAATAAACGTAATCCTCTTTGGTTATTGGAGGATAAGGGGGCTGACAAGTACATTATTACTTGGTAGTTAGATGTTACATTACTTAGAAAATTATGACTGTAATGAAAATGATATCAGCTTAAGAGAAGTGGAAGTGGATTAATTACTATCCCCAAATTTTGATTCTAACTAAAAGGGCACAGCACTTTTATGAAAATTCTTGAAGTAGTACTCAAGTATTGAATGATTGTCTTTTAGGAGATTCTCTCAATGAAGCAAACTATTTGAAGTGAGTATCAATCTGACTATGTATTATAGACTGTTCATGAACATACATGAATTATTTTTATATAACTAAACCTGTGGTGAATTCATCACTAAAAAACACACGTACTAACCACAGTAATGACTATTTAATTCGTAAATATTTCATCCCAAGCATCTTGGGACATCATCAGTACAGTAGTTCAAACAATACTAGGAAAACATACAGTTAGGACGCATAATTACAATGGAATCTCAATATGTGTGCAGTAATAATGTGTTATATAAGTAAATTAAATATAACTGAAAAAAAAAAAAAAAATATATATATATATATATATAAAGATAATTTTTTTACAAAATTTTGTATGACAATTTCTCAAACTTTAGGAATAGTAAGAACATCATTTTAGTTTAAATTTGGTCTGAGAAGTAAGGCTTCAGCACTTTCTTTATATAAACGTTCATATTTATATAAAGATCTGTGTAAAAGTTTTGACTTCTCCCAATGGATCCTATGGTTTGGATTTTCAACTCCGTGTTGGGAGAGACAAGAAGAAGTCAATAGGATTCCCATACCTTACGTCAAAGGCATCTCCGAATATCTTTCAAAAATTATAAAGAAATACAATTTTGCCACTACTTACAAGCCTATCAACAAAATCTATAACTTGCTACCTTCTCCTAAGGACAAACTCTCACCTCTGATGTTACCTAGCATTTATGAGATCCCATGCTCCTGCAAATTGTCTTACTTTGGTCAGACAGGTAGGTCTGTTCAGAAACGCATCTCGGAACATCAAGACCAGATTCGTCTTTTCAAACTGCAGAAATCTGGTCTCTCCCAACACGGAGTTGAAAATCCAAACCATAGGATCCATTGGGAGAAGTCAAAACTTTTACACAGATCTTTATATAAATATGAACGTTTATATAAAGAAAGTGCTGAAGCCCTACTACACAGACCAAATTTAAACCCCAATGACGTTCTTACTATTCCTAAAGTATGGGAAGTTGTCATACAAAATTGTGTAAAATAATCTTTTTATATATACAGGGGGTCCTTGACCTACGTCGTCCTCGACATGCGTCATTTCGACTTTATGGCAATAATCCCATAAATAATTTAAAAAATAAATTTCAACTTGAAGCAGCACGACGTAGAATTCAAATATTGCGGGTGAACTTGTTTGTGAGCGAGATGGAAGAATACGCCATTACGCTGCTTTGGTTTGGGAGAGGTGGTGTCGCTTGGGTCCCAACATACACTCTTTGGGTACCTCATGCTTTGTTTACATCCGCTCTCTCACTTTTGGGTTTGTGTTTTTTTGCCCTTCAATATGGCTCCCAAACATAAGGCAGACTCTTTCGATGGCAGTGTGTCGAAGAAAAGGAAAGCCATTACATTAGAAGTGAAATTAGACATTATTAAAAGAGTAAACGAACATCGGCTATGCGTTGAACTTAAATCGTACCATAGTCGGGACTATTATCAAGGATAAAGTTCGCATCCTTGAACACGTGAAAGGATTGGCGCCCATGAAATAGACTGTGATTATGAAAAAATGTAGTAGGCTCATGATTGAGATGGAAAGGCTTCTTGTTCTTTGGCTGAAAGACCAGCATCAATGCCGTATTTTTGTTTTTTTGTTTTTTTTTAATCACCTGTACAGAACGTACAGTTTCATTTGTAATTTTGGAGATTGTTGTCACTTTTATGTTTGGTTTTTTATTACAGTTTCATTTTTGTCATTTTTCTGTACTATACAATAATTATGTTCTCCCTTTCATTTTCCTATGGCCTAGTTCTGTTTCTTGATATATACATATTACTTTAGGGTGTTTTAGGTTAGGTAAGTAACTTAGGCTATGGTAATTCCAACTTGCTTCGAAAATCGCCTTACGTCGGTCCGCAGGAACGGATCTCCGACGTAACTCGAGGACCCCCTGTATGTATATATATATATTTTTTTTTCAGTTATATTTAATTTACTTCTATAACACATTACTGCACGCATATTGAGATTCCATTGTAATCATGCGCCCTAACTGTATGTTTTCCTAGTATTGTTTGAACTACTGTACTGATGATGTCCCTAGATACTTGGGATGAAATATTTATGAATTAAATAGTCATTACTGTGGTTAGTACATGTGTTTTTTAGTGATACATGAAGTGGCTTGATGATCTATTTTGGTTTCTAGAGTTGGGGTCTGGATTATCCAATTAATATCCCTTAGCCTATTCATGACATTAAAATAGTGTTTTTTGTGGATGGGATTCATACTTGAAAAGAAAAACAAATGCCTATTAGGACATAAAAGTTCATGAAAAAAATTTGTTGATTTATAACTTACCTGTTTTACATTTTGCTCCATGCTACTTAGGTTTAATTTTTCAAGCACTCAAAAAAAAAAAAAAAAAAAAAATGATATACATCATTATTAAAATATATTAGATTTGATATATATACGTAGGCTGTTCAATAAGTTATAAGACTATATTTATACAGAAAGCAGATTACCTTTAATCGTCATCATTTACATGGTCTTTTTCGAAGTAACTACCGTGAGACGCGATGCATTTGTCCCAACATTGCGTCCACTTCTTAAACACATGTGAAAGTCCGTTTTTTGAGAGTTCTTTCAAAACCGCCTCTGCAGCTTTTATACATGCTTTGTTGCTTTCGAAATGGTGGCCTCTTAGTGGTTTTTTTCAGCTGAGGAAACAGCCAAAAATCACACGGTGCGAGATCAGGACTGTATGGAGGGTGTGGTAGGATATCTTTGTTGTTCTTCTGCAAAACGTCCACTACACTACCAGCAATATGTGGCCTTGCATTATCGTGGTGCAATAAGAAGCTATTCTTCAGCAATGGACGCTTCCTTTTGACGTGCTGCCATTGTCCGTAAAACATCCGCATAGTATGAGCCGTTTACAGTATTCCTGGGTTCTACAGCATGTTGGTAAACAATGCCTTCGTAGTCAAAAAAACATTATGGTCATAACTTTACCAGCCGATTTTACAGTTTTTGCTTTCTTGGGGGGTAGGCGAAGACGGATGCTTCCATTAACTGCTTTGTTGTTTCATTGTAGGGTCATAGTGATACAACCAAGCTTCATCTGCTGTAATGATGTGCTTTAAGAAGTTGTCACCTTCTTGTTCCAGTCTTTCTTTCCATTCTGTGCACACATCCACTCGATGCTGCATTTGCTCTGGTGTCAAGAGTTTGGGAATCCATCGGGCCTAAACACGTTTCAGTTCCAAATGTTTAGCCATGATTGAGTGAACACTTCCCACAGAAATATTCAGGACAACATGCAGCAGGCGTACTGTAATTCTGCGATCCTCCTTGATGATAATCGCTGCTGTGTTGATCATTATCTCTGTGATGGACGTTGAAGGTCTTCCCTCACGTTTAAGAACTTCCACATTTTGCCTTCCTTCCTTAAAAGTTTTATGCCAGCGAAAAACACTTGCCCTTGACATTGTTTTATCGTGGAAAGCTTCGTGTATCATGTTAAAAGTGTCCGATGCCGATTTTTGCAAACGCACACAAAATTTAATCGCATAACGCTGTTCCAAGGACGCTTCCATTTCGACGACTGGTCGCGGCTTGTAGGTGCACCGAAACAAGCTTGCGTTTAGTCACATGAACACTGGCACATCAGCCTGTATACGCCATCTATCAACCTCTTTTGTTAATACAGACAGCAACATTTCTTTATTCCACAGAAATTAATATTGTGATGAGTGGTTTCACGACAGTCACGACAGTAAAATTAGTCTTATTACTTTTGAACAGCCCTCTTATATGTGTGTGCGTGTGTGTGTGTGTGTGTGTGTGTGAGTGAGTGAGTGAGACCTTGGGGATAATATATATTAAGGATACCAAGTAATTTTATAAACTTGTTTTTTTTTTTTTCTCCTTCTCCCAAGTAAGCAAAACGGTTAAGTTTGCGCCTGAGCATAGTTCAAGTCTAAAGGTAGTGTAACACCAGGGCAACTCGTTGTAAAGGTGGGTAAAGCTCTGATCACTATACTTAGTATTTCCCTTAATGTAAAACACATCTCACTAAGAGATGTGTGTGTGTGTGGGGGGGTCACTACCCAGACCGGTTTCAACCTTTTTTTGAGGTCTCCTCAGTGAGTTGCTAGACCCTGAAATACCATATATTACTAAAAACCTTGGTATTTCAGGGTCTAGCTACTCACTGAGGAGAACCTCAAAAAAAGGTTGAAATCGGTCTGGATAGTGATCCCTCCCTCCCCACCTATAATGTATAACAGTATACATCTCTTAGTGAGATGGGTTTTACATTATGGGAAATACTAAGAATAGTGATCACAGCTTTACCCACCTTTACAACGAGTTGTCCTGGTGTTGCACTACCTTTAGACTTGAACTACATTCAGGTGCAAACTTAAATGTTTTGCTTACTTCGGAGAAGAAGTAAAAAAAAAAAAACAAGTTTATAAAATTACTTGGTATCCTTAATATATATAAAATTACTTGGTATCCTTAATATATATATATATATATATATATATATATATATATATATATATATATATATATATATATATATATATAATGCTTTTGAATTATTTCAAATAACATAGACATTCAAGCACAAATAGCTAGATCCATAGAAATGCTTAAAAAGAAATGACTCAGAAATCATTTAGAAAAGATTCACAGCAAGATTACCAAGTAATTACAAAACATGCTTTAATGACAACAATATGGAAAAAAAATTTCATTTAGTTTCTACAAATGTCTTGAGTAATTTATTCACTAGAATTCGAGAGAAAAAGTTAACAAGTATATATTTCTGCACAAACACATACACACAAAAAACAACAAAATTCCATAATTGAGACAGCTTTAAGAATATTTGGTAAACACCGGTAAGTTCAGGGTGAATATACATTTCTCATATATATATATATTCACCTCATTAGCTCAGTTGACATTGACAGTTCCCACTGGTTCAAAAAACCTACCAACCAGTGGGTACTGATTCAGATTCTGTCTAGGATGCAAAGAATCTTCATGAATTCTTTTCAACTGAAGGTAAGTTAGTTATTCTCATATAGAGGTGACAAAGTTTTTCCTTTGGAAACTCAAGTTGTTCATTCTAAAAAACTGATCAACTGACCAGAAGAACTGCAATTAGCTGATACAATACACTTGCTTATTAACCTTAGTTGCTTTGGCTGTAATTGATGATGCAAAGGGAAGTAGTGAGTAAGATTAGGTAGATTTTAATGCATGGAGAGTGATAGGTGCATGGATTGCATTGCCTGAGAGAATGGTGAGAAAGCGCAGTGAATGAATTTAAGGAGAAGGCCTGTGTAGCTCAGTGGAAGTGGCACTTGCGCCCTCTACGCTTGGCTGCTTGAAGTTAGACCTAGGTTCTAGTCTAGTCGCTGACTGGAGGAACTTTTTCTAAGCCTATCTTCGACCAGTTCCCGAGTTAGTCGATCTCTGGCATGGGCAAGCGGGTTTTTCATCCCATAAACACAAGAAAATTGACCATAGTACCCATATTATTTCAGACGGTGACATATCTTGTTAGGGTTAGGTCCAAGAGATGGCAGCACTTATTTGCCAGCCTCTTCATCGATGGCTGCTGTAATTAGATAGCCATGGACCAACTATCTCTGATTAGCTACCGGTGGAGATTGAACTGCCTACTCAGTCTCCAAAAGCTAGATAGGGTATAAAGGCCTTGCCTACTCCCTATTAGGGAATTAAAGGCGTTAGCTGATTTTTTTTTTTTTTTTTTTTTTTTTTTTTTAATTTAAAGAGTTGAATGATAGACTTTGTGTCATTTAAGATAGACCTCCTATGATGAGACTTATGACTCTATGGAGGTAATGAATAATAATAATAACAACAAAATAACCTGATCATATGCATGTAACAATAGTAAGCACAATAACAATCACCAGCATATGTTTTTTTTTTCTTTTTCATTTTTTATGTGATGGCTGTATGGCTTTTCTTTTAGTTTTTCTGACTTTTATTTCCTTATCAAACATTCACTTTTTTGTCTACCATAACAAGCAAAACCATTAGTAAAATTTTTTATTCCAGAGAAAATAGATAAAGTTACTTTTCTTCTTAAATGATATCCCTTAGTACTTATTAGCATGTCCATCCTGTTGCTTATATTCTATTTCTCCTTTACATGCATCTGCTGTTCTTTTCATTTCCCAAATATGGGTCTGCAATATGCAATTATGAATATGCAGGAAGTGCGATATGCTGATAGACCACAAGGCTTATTTGAACCAGAGTAGGGAACATGGTTATCGAGGAAGATTGTGCGAATGCAAAGAAAGCATACAAAACTGATGACAGAGAGAGTCTCATTGCTCTCCAATCAACAAGGCATGGATTCTAATCCCACTGTGGTCATGGATGTTTGTGATTGTCTTCAGGTGAGAGATAAATTTCATCACCTGGTGTGAGACCACCACCCTGCTTATTGGAAGCGTGAAGTAGCTTTAAAAAAGTTCCACATGTTTGATCTCTATGTAAAATATGTAAAGTCTATATAAAAATAAATTTTAAAAAATATAAGTGATAAAAATAGAAAAAAAAATAGTCCATCCACTTACATAATGTACTATGGGTTTGTAAATAACCTTTCATGGTGGGAGCAACATAAAAAAAGAAAAGAGTGCAACTGACTGCAAGAAAGTGGGCAAGAATGATGGTGAATGACAGAGTTCAAGTATGACAAGTGGGGCTGGTGACAAAAAAATGTGTGTGATTAACAGTGTGAGAGAAAGCAGGAAAGTTCCATCAGCAGGAAAGGTCATGGCATCGGTGTTTTAGGATGCTAAAGGCATTTTGTTTATTACTTATTTTGAAAAGGGTAAAACAATAACCAGGGAATATTATTCCAAACTTTTAACCAGACTAGCTGAAAAAATTTATGAGAAAAGACCCGGTTTGCAGAAGAAAAAAAATCATCTTTCATCAGGACAATGCACCTGCCCACAAAGGTGTTTTGGCAAGGGAAAATTAAGGGATCTGCACTATGAATTGTTGGAACATCCACCATATTCCACAGATATGGCTCCTATCTTTGACTTCTATCTCTTCCAAAACTAAAACTCTTCCTCGCTGGTCAGCGTTTTTCTTCGAATCAAGAGGTGATTGCAGCTGTAGAGGGGTATTTTGCAGATTTTACTGAGAACTACTACAGCAATGGGATAATGGTGCTGTAGCACCGCTGGAATAAATGTATCTTAAGGGAGATTATGTTTAAAAATAAAAATAATTTTGAAATTATAAATTCGTTTTTTCATTGTTAGGCTGAGAACTTTTCAGACCATTCTAGTATAAGAATGATAGACTGCATTTGAATGGTTTTGGTATAAGTCATCTTGAGAGACTGCTGCTGGTAGAGAGAGAGTAATGAATGCAGAGAATAGATCTAAGCAAAAGTGATGTGGTAAGAGGGAATGAAGTGGTGTGAATGAGAAGTGAATAGCAAAAGTGTAGAGAATGAGAGAACACGTGTGCAAGATGAGCAGGGAAATGGGGAGAATAGTCAGGGTAGATGGGAATACAGTGTGAAAAAAGTCGATGCTCAGAGAGGAAGTGAATGTGTGAGTTGACAAGAAAGGAGTGGGAATGGCCTGGGATATGAGGGAAACATTTGGGTTTGACATGGATATGAGAGAGAGAGAGGAAGGCACGGAGAAGTCACATCACATCTAATAAGTGATATCAATGAAACTTGTTATAGATTCAGAAATCAACTGTTATGTTTGTATATGAATGCCAGAAGTATCAGAAACAAGAGGAACAAAATTGTTGCATTGTTACAAGATGACTGTAATGCAATGAAGTTGTATTACAGTCATCTTAAGACCAAATTAATACCTGCTTTCTCTCTCTGTTTTTCCCCCCCTCAAACATAGATGGCGCCTAATCAGGACTTTAGTCTTTAGTGAAACTATTCACATTATTATACTGGATTGTGGTTGTCTCTCATACTGTGACAAACCTTTTTTGTACTCTGAAGATGCTGGATAGAATACCAGCAAAATATCAGCAATAAGTTAATAAACAGTATGCGAGACAATCACACACAGCTCATCACACCATGCTTTGAATACATTCACATTCTCTGCAGCTGATTCTCCAATGCATTCCAATCAGTCACCACTCTCCATGTAAAAAATAGAAAAACTCGCTCCTTTGCTCACACCCTCATTATACAACTCTTGTTCTCCCCCCCCCCCCCTCTCCCAATATTCTATGACAAACCTTTTTTGTACTCTGAAGATGCTGGATAGAATACCAGCAAAATATCAGCAATAAGTTAATAAACAGTTATTTTCTTATCAGTCTGTGTTGTCATCTATACCATTAAAATTAATCAACATAACACTGAAGAGGATTTTCATAGAATATTGGGAGAGGGGGGGGAGAACAAGAGTTGTATAATGAGGGTGTGAGCAAAGGAGTGAGTTTTTCTATTTTTTACATGGAGAGTGGTGACTGATTGGAATGCATTGGAGAATCAGCTGCAGAGAATGTGAATGTATTCAAAGCATGGTGTGATGAGCTGTGTGTGTGTGTATATGATAGAGTGACTTACCACAATCAATCTTTGACACCATGGAGGACTGAGGATGAAATAATAATAAATATCACACTTTTTTATGGTATCATCAGCCAACCGAACACAATTCCAAGAACATGAATCATGATGTCATGGCCACCCACACCTATCACCAACTAGTTGGTCATTTTACACTTTATTTTAGTGGAAAATATGCAACTAACTTTGGTATAGCTGGAATGAATTTTTTTGCTGACTTAATAATTAGATTTTATTTGCAAGAAAGTATGTAGCTATTTCACTTTCCAGTGATGTTATAAGAAAAATATATGACACTGATTTTCAAAACTTTATGAACTTTAATTTTGTTTTCTGTTGATCACTCTCAGATTACTAGGTATAGTTAAGTTTAGTGGCCTTCAAGCTTGCAATAATGAAACAAAACTAAAGTCAGTTTAATTTACTCTTACAACAAAAAGCATAAAATATTATGACATTTTTGCACCACTGTAGACATTGCAACAGTCTGTAGATACATTTTGTCTTATTACAACATGGAGTTAAAATTGTTGAATCCATAAGTATTCTTTATTCAAGAAAAACGTTCATTTCTCCTTAATAAATAACCATATTGATAACTAAATTTGTCTAATGACAAATTATGTATAGATGCCTGTATGAATTCAAACAAAATATTCTTGTTTTTATCCTTTACCCAAGCATAAGCAGACAACATAGATGACCCACTCATGAAGATTTTTGAAGTATCTTCATGTGTGGGTTTCTTGTATGTTGAGGCTGTTAACTTTACATCAGTTGTCTTAGTATCCTATAATGCACAGCACACTCACTTTTGAATATATATATTGCTGTGCATTGTGGGAAGGCCACTACCCAGACCAGTTTGTCTTTATCAAGGTCTGATTAGTGGGACCTAGATCTCCAATACTGAGTAGTTTGATAATCTGGTAACACTCCATTTTACTACTTGTACAGGGTGTTCGGGATAAATTTGACATATTTATAATTAATTATATTTTTCCGTAAGTTACATGTATTAACACACACTTCTCTTCATTTAAAAGTTTGGACCCTTCTTCATTCATATACAAGATGTCAGAAAGGATGGATAGCTGGAACCCATGGAAGAGAATAACTTGTATCATGATGATTCGTGCCCGCCATCAAAATAAGGATATTACGACTGCTGCCCAATGCTCCCTGAATACAGTAAAAACAATCAGGCATGAACTAGAGACTTGCAATGGTGACTACGAGGATGTAGCAAGAAGAAAGATCCCTAGCAGACGATCTGATTGCGTTCGTACAGCAGAATTCCTCGCAAATCTGCAGGAACAGGTGTTGAAGAACCCTGGCATTGGAATTCGGGCTTTGTTCGTGGAGTTGCTAACTGTAGTCAAGCCCTGGATAACAAGGGTAGCCAATGGTAGGCCGTATGTATGGCAGCAGGATTCGGCCCCCTGCCACACCTCTGGGAAAAGTCAAAAATGGTTGTCTGAAAATTTCTACGACTTCACCAGTCCAAATGTTTGGCCTCCAAACTCCCCAGACCTGAACCCCATGGATTATTTTGTATGGGGCGCAGTTGAAAAAGACACCAATCGCACTTCCAGTAATACAAAAGCCCAGTTAATGGATAAAATTAAAACAGTTTTTGCGGCCCTTCCCAGGGAGACTGTAGCATCAGCTTGTTTGAGGTTCCGAAGCAGAATTGAAGCTGTGATCGATGCTAATGGTGGTTATTTTGAGTAAATCTTGTTGATAGTATTGTAATTAACTCTGCCTGTAATGTTTTTTTGTCAATTCATTAAATTTAATAGATACAAAGAAGATTTTCTTTTTCCTTACGAAACTGTCAACTGAACACCCTGTATATAAAAAACACGAGTATATGATTTTTTCACTGATTTAACCTGAGTATCTTCCTGCATCTGGCTCCCACTGACAAACTAAATAAAAATCAAAACTAGTTTGGGCAGTGATCCTTCCCATTTTTTCTTTGTTCCTTAATTTATGGAAACCAGTGTAGTTCACTTTATATGTTTATGCATCAGTATGTTTCTCTTAAAGTATGCATATATAGTTGGGCAAATTCATAGGGATCATAGGAATAGATTGTTATAATAGAGAGTTTGCTATAATGAATTTTGAGTAGAGCATTGTAATTATACAACTGTTATGGAGCTTTGGTTGGGACTTTTCAGTAGTTTGTTGCATATTGGCCTCGATGCTCTACAATATTTATACTAACAATCAGCCAACCCACCCACAAGTGAGGAGGTTTGTCTATGCCAACGACACAGCTATATGCAGTCAAGCAAGGAGTTTTGAAGAAGTTGAGAAGAGGTTGACAGAAGCCTTAGAAATACTCTTCAATTACTATGAGACCAATTGCCTGAAGCCTAACCCAAACAAGACTCAGGTTTGCGCTTTCCATCTGCGCAACAGGGAAGCAAAACGCCAGTTAAACATTGTCTGGAGAGGAAAATGTCTCGAACACTGCAGCAACTCCAGATATCTTGGAGTTAAGCTGGATCATACCTTGTCATATAAGATACAGGAACTAAAAGGAAAAATCTATGCAAGAAATAACATCATAAGAAAATGACCAACACGACTTGGGGAGCTCTACCAGAGGTACTTCGCTCGATTGTGTTTTGCTGCAGGGGGATACGCTGCCCCTGTGTGGGAGGCATCTGCCCATGCAAAACACGTTTATGTGGCTTTAAATGATACTATTAGGATCATAACTGGATGCCTAAGACCAACCCCAGTCAACAAGCTGTATCCCTTAGCAGGCATAAGATGGCAAGTGGCCGGTGAGATGGAGAAAAAAAAAAGCAGATGACGGACGAAAGACATCCAATGTACGGCCATATCATCACGGCTTCTCGACTCAAATCGAGGTGTAGTTTTATGCAAAGAACTAAACCATTGATTCATAAACCTGAGGAGTGATGCCTTGTTCTATGGAGGGAATTGGTTCAACTTCAAGAAGCCCCCATAATTAAGGAAGAGTTAACCAAGGGATATCACCTACCCTACAGTACCTGGAGGACTCTGAACCATCTTAGAGTAGGAGTGTCCAGATGAAGAAGTAACCTGATGAAATGGGGTTATGCAGATGATGACAGCTGTGACTGCAGAGACGTCCAAACTGACGGACATCTTTTATGTTGCCCAGATCTAATTGATGTGTGCTCCACAGATGACATTCTGATGGTCAATGACAAGGCGATACAAGCCACTGTTTTTTGGAAGGAAGAGAAAATGATTGGTCTTCCAGACTCGGAAAGTAAAGTAAGTAGTTTGTTATAGCAGATATGTATGAAGTAGTGTGCCGAAACCAGCTCACATGAGCTGATTGTTAATTTTTCAAGAATTTTGCATCTGTTGGACTAATAGTGTCTATAAACTGTAGAATGCCACTTCAATCTACAATGGGCAGAGTGGTGTTTGGGCAATAAGCTTGTAATAGCGACATAGAAAATACAGTCAGGATGTACTTGTTTTGGCACCCTTTGTACTTCCTTTCCCCTCATCCTCTTTCCTATGCAGCAATCTCTGTAGGAATATCTCTGCTAACAATTTTACAGGAATATTCTTTTTCGATAAACATCCACTTAATTTAGCCTATGCTTCTGCTTCTTAAGATAATGACATTCTGATGCTAGGTGCTTATCAAAAATTTCACATTTCTGCAGTTGTTATGAACCTTAATAAGGTTTTTACCCTAAAAAGTTGCTTAGGTGCAAAAAGTTTGGTGGGCAGCAAAAACTGGCAAAATTGTATCTCAGCCATAAAATCACCACTGTATTCTCAGCCAGAGAGGCATGTAGTGAGGTTGTAACGATAGAAAAATTAGAACTCCATGGTGGATACAGGAAGTTAGAGGCAGTTAGGGAAAAGAAGGAAGCATAATTGAAGATTCCTGGCAAGCATATCAACTTGTACTCTTAGAGAATACAGAGGAAAATGTAAGAAAGTGAAGCACTGTGTAAAACTAATTGAACATAAGACATGGGTAGAACATAGAAAATAAATATCAGGAATATGGTAAAAGGAATTAGAGATGACGCATATCTTTTAATTTAGGACTGGCAAAATAACTTTGTGAGATCTTCCCCCCTCCCCACCAAAATAGGACCGATCTTATACTGTAACATTGGTCCAGTTTTGGTGTGTGTGTGTGTGTGTGTGTGAGGGGGGTTCATAAAGGGAGAATCTGTTGTTTTTATTTATGTATTTTTTAACTTACCAGTTGTTAAAAATTTACCAGCACATCCCTGTGTGATGTCATAGTGTTGTTTGCAAGGGTCCTCTGTAATTCTCTGTATATATAAATATATATATATATGTATCATCCTTATTTTTTGCAGGAGTATATAAGATGCCATGGTTGGTACTACCTAATTGATTTTTACTTCTTTACTAGCTTCTGCTAATAGTTTTCATTGAGTTAATCAGTAAAAAAAAAAAAAAGGTTGGCAAAAAATTGTCCGATGCCAGGATGGTATCAAACACCTTTTTTTTTTTTTTGCTAACCTTTCCTCTTCCATTTTAAGTGACCATACTACCTTAGATTAGCTCTGCTCACACATTCTTGAATACTAACCATGTCATGTTCCTTTCTGATATTTTCATTTTTAATAGGATTCTGCTATGTATATGATCTGTAAACTTCTCTAATTTTTCTAAGAACTGTCATATCTCTAGGTTTCACTTTTAGATTCATTAGTTAATAATTTATTTGAGAATTATTGATTTGAACACTATCTTGTATAATGGTAGTTTAGTGTTTTGGCTAATTTCTCTCTTATTCCATTTAAATTTAATCAGCTGGCTCTCTGCCATACCTGCTTTGTTTATTCTACTATATATTTCCAAACTGAACTGTCATCTGCATTAAAATGCCTAAATATCTGAAATATTTTCCCTCTAGATTCTCCATTTAGAATGCAGTTGATAATTTTCACATTCCCACATGTTTACATAGTTTTATGTTTTTCTTCTTCTTCTTTTTATTATTATTATTATTATGCAGGCTGCCCCAAAGAATCAAAAACTAATTGCAGGTCATGTATTGTCTAAATATCCATGATATCTTTCTTTAAAAATATTTACCAAAGATGCATCCACAACATTCACTAGTAGCCCATTCCACACACCTATCCCCATGTGCCTTAAGAAGAACTTGAATTTCACATGCATCCTACACACACTTACTCGGTTTCCAAGGATGATCACAAGTTCTTGTCCCCACTTGCCATGAACTTTGAAGACAGCATGCTCCGTTTGTTCTTATATGCAAAATAAGCTCAATATCATCTTGGTTACTTACCACCATATGTTTTTGATTGTCTCCTCATCTCTGAACCCAGGTGACCATATCTAAGCAGTAGTCAAGACATGGTTTTATCAAAACCTTGTGCAGTGAAAGAATAACTTCATTACTCCAATTTAGCATTCTCTTCAACATTGTGGTTACTAGTATGATGACTTAATCACCTTAGTAATGTGGCCCTGAATCTTAACTTTCTGTTTACTTGCTCTCCCATATCTCCATTGCCTGTGGGCGATTAGAAGTGAGCGAAAAAATAAGTAGTTTTTTGAATTTGCATAATAATAATAAAAATATTAACTTGTAGCTTTTATGAGTATGTGATAGAGCACCTTGTCTACATTTTAAGAAAAAGTTTATATTTTATGTTAAATATTGTCAGTATGATGCCAATATGTAATAGAACAATAGTAGCCATGATATCTTCTTTAGGGGAAGTTCAATATGAGAGATATGTTTGGTACAGTGCATGTGTGTGTGTGTGTGTGTGGTATATTCATTATAAAAGATGGGGGATTTGTGGAAAGAAAGCAAGACTGAGTAGCAAGTGTTTTGAAAGTAAGTGTCACTTTAGTAAGTGTGGGGCGAGTAAAATGTGTAGCAGCTTGGAGAATGTTGACAAGGCAAAGATGTGTCAGTGAGATTATTGATGAAAGTGCAGTGGCAGAAATTCAGAAGAACAAAGAGGACTTCATGAAAAAAAAAGCATACTTATGTGAAGTCCATTGAAGTTCAAAAGATTGTGAAATAAGGTGAATGATAGAACTAGGAGGAGAGAGTAAGCAAAGGTATGAGGAAAAAAGTGACAATACAAAAGTAGAGTGAAGAGAAATTTCTTATGGCCATTCTATGATAAGAGGAATACTTAATGAGACCATGGCTAAATCCTGTTTACCCTTTTGCACAAATTAATGATATTAGTGAGAACTTTCTGGATGCAAAGCAGTCGGTGAAAGAATTGATTGTTTTAGCAGGCAGCAATGACTTGAGAGATGAAAAATATTATATGAGAAAACATATGAAAGAGTGACTGGAAGAAGTAAAAAAGAAAATGAGCAAGTAAAGATTGTGAGTCTGCTGCCACAGTATGATAGTGGTGAGTTGAGGATTTGACAGTTGAAGAGTCTCTGACATTATAGAAAGAGTGAAACATCTGAAGTGGCAGTGGGCTGGACATATTGCTTGAAGACAAGACTAATGATGGACAAAAGAAGTACTGGATTGGATTCCATGGGAGGAAAAACATGGAATGGATTGATAAAATCATCAGATTTGTAGGAGTGACATGGGTAAGAAAAGCTATTGATAGACAATCTTGGAAAGGCTGTCATCCAGCAGTAGATTGAAAATGGCTGATGAACAGTGACCTTAAAAAAAAAAAGTATTACTCAAAGAAGTCAGTTTTTAACAAAAATCCAGTTTAATTTTATTTTTTCTCAAATTGGGTATTTGTTTGTCTTCATACATTAATATTTAAACTGGATTATATAATAACTTAATGTTGAAATAAATGGAAGGTATTATAGCTTTTTTTTTGTTATTTTTTCATTCTTTTAAATTCTTTTGGTTACTTCTGACTATTAATATGACAATCTTAATTTGTTAATTTTATTTTAGAGCAACTTAAGAGTTTGGATAAGTTGATTAAAGAATGTGAATTAAGTCAAACCATGCAAGAGCTTCTTGGTACATACCTCATGATGGAAGAATACTTTATGAGAGAATCTGTAAACAAGGTAATCTTATTTTTAAATATTTATAAAATGCAATAAATATATATCAGTGTATGTTATTTCACAGGTGTTATTAGAGACTGATTATTAAATTTATAGAATACTGTTACCCACCCATTTCTGTATCCTACTTCTCACCAATCTCTCTAGTACCTTCACCACAATACAGATAGGCCTACAATTTGAAGCCACAGCCCTATCACCACCTTTATGTAGTGAAACAATTTTATCTTCTTTCCATTCTTTGAAACCTGTGCTGTTGTAAGACTCTTATTAAACAGGCATGCCAATGCTAATGCCAACTCCCTGGAACATTCCTTTAAGATGTGTGATGATATGTCATCAAATCCTATTGCCTTATTGACATCAAGGTTATTTATTTCCTCAAATGCCTCCTGCTCACTCACAATTAAGCCATCCTCTCCAATGTCCTCCACACTTGAATTCCTCGTGATTCCACCCTGATCAGGATGAAACACCATTATAAATTCATCGCTGAACAATGTCTTCTGCAGCAGTTACCATTTTACCATTTTCATCCATTAATATTATTATTATTATTATTACATGGCATCTCTAGGGAATTCAATGACTCATTGAGGGATGGCACCTACTCTACAACTCTCTGCCTCCACCACTCAATTCACCAACCAACTACAATCATTATCTACATCAACACCATCTACCACCAGTACCACCACTAGTATTTTCACAGACAATCACAAACATCCATGCCCACGGCAGGATTCGAACCCACAGCCTTTTGGCTGGAGAGCAGATACGCTAACCACTCGGCCAACCAGGCCGGCTTATATCATCTTACCATTATCATTCTTCCTTCTACTTGCCACTTATCTGAAAAACTCTCTAGGATTTTTCTTTGCCTGATTTGCCAATTTCTGCTCATACAGCACTTTTGTTTTCCTTACTAATTGAGTCACTCTCCTGGCTTGTTCTTTATACTCTTCATATAATTGATTATTATCATTATTCATCTTGTATTGCCTCCATAGTACTTCTTCTTCCAGATTTCCTGCTTAAGTCCCTCATTCATCCATTTTACACATACCTTTACACCTACTTGTGTGAATGTATTTCTTCATCAGTTCCCAAGCAGCATTTTCCTTACCGCTCAACTCATTCTATACTATAGCTCCAAGCTGTCTCCTAAGCTTGCCATAATCATCAGCCTTGTAATTCCATATATATCCTTTCCTCACAGAAGTCTGCATGTGGCTAGCCACAGCACAGGTGATCACTTCATGATCACTCTCACCAACTGGAGGAAAGTGTGAACCTCCTCCCCCTCACAATTACATCCTCTGATGGAATGATCAGATCTAAAACTCTCAATCCTCACGTGCCCTCCTTTACATGCCGCCCGAGATAGTTATCTCTCAAGAACTCAGGAAATTCATTTTCCTTATTCCCAAATGCTATCTCGTCATTCCAATCCATACTGCGAATCGTCCATAATAATTGCCCTTCCTTTCTTCATTAATCCAAGTTGTTTATACATTTCTTCATCACCACCCTCCACATTCTCTGGCCTATAGCAACATCCAGCTAAATGCATCTCTCTGTCAACCTCCACTTTACACCACATTGCCTCATAATCATTGCCACATTTTCCCTCTTTCATATCTCCTCATGTAGACATAATTGCCCTACTGTCATCAGCAACATTCCCCCCTCCCTTCTTGTCCTTCCTATTCCTGTTACAATATCATTTTTATTCAATCACGTTTCACTTATTCCAATGATTTTGGACTGAATAAACTCAGTCAGTGAAAAAACCATTTCATCTCCCTTATTTCTTACTTCTGATATTTGTTACCAAACACAGCAGTTTAGGTCTATAACTATCCAAGCCACTTGTTGGTTGTGATTTCCCTCCCAATAATTTTTAGCACCACTTGCCATATACATCTGCTCAGTTTCAACTTCCCCACCTACATCACAATATATTCCATCTTCATATGCACATTCACTGCTACTTTCAACATCCACTCTCCCTATGCCATGTTTCCCTGTCCATCTGTCTCCCCCCACCCATTTCTCTGTTCCTCTTGAATTTCAGTTCTCTCTCTCTCTCTCTCTCTTCATCTCTCACAATACCAAGCACCTCTGTCTCTTCAATACCACTCCCGTGATCTTTCACTTCTGATCTCTTGCTTGCATCACACACTGAACTTCCATCTAGCAAAACTTTTTCCATTGCACTCACTCCAAAGCCATTCAAATTAAACTCATCACACCTGTATAATTCCATTCTTTCCTCAAACACATGCCATACATCCACAAACTGTACTCCCTTCTCATACAGCCTCTACTAGCATTCCATTCATGATTCTGGCTCTCTGTCTCAACTCATATCATACCTTGGCAACACATGACAACCTTTCACACTATGTTGTTATCTTTCACTCTTTGCAATAACCTCCTGATATTTGCCCTTACATGCCCCTTATGTCCACTAAAAACACATTTATCTCCACAGCCACTACAGTTCTCTTGCTCATTTCCTTCTGATGTCCAATACCTGAATTATCTTGTTCATTTTCCCTCCTGGATAGCAAATCTTATGGACTCTCTCATTAACTAACCCTCTAACTATGGAATCTCCATACGCTGCTATCCTGGAATCACGTGTCACCTCTTTTACCCTTTTTTTTCCTTTCATTTTAATCTTTTGCACACTTTCATTAGTTTCCACTAAATGTCTAATATGACTCCGCATATTCCTCATTTCATTTTCAATAACTGTTCATCAAATCTTGCAATTCAACAATTTCACTCTCTGTCACTCCCACAGTCTCTCTACCTCTCATTCTGCCACACCTTACTTCCGTTTATTCATTTATACTTCCTTTCGCTCTCTTATTACTAACTTTCACTTCTACATTCTTGTGTTCTTTCACTCTCTCAGTTTCACTAGCTCTCATTCCATTTCCATTTTTTTCATTTATGCCATCTTTTATCTTTTTGGTCTGTTTTGCATTTGCTGACTCATGGTCTAATAATATATCACACTTCCTACAAATAAATACTTTTTCTCATCTCCCATTCATTCTCTCCACAAACACATCTCTTACACTCCACCATGCATACATATTACACTTATGACATTGAACCATTTTTGTGTATGTTGTTAATGCCACTTGATTTTGTGGCACTTGCCTAGTTGCATCGATTGACTAAGTGAGCACCACAACTAGGCCAGTGTGGTAGACCTCGTTAGTACTGCCATTGTATTCTGTTTGTTTAAAGAAAGCAATTTCAGTTAATAAATCCTGCAAAAATCATGTAGACACACATATTCAATTCAGTTATTACTCAAAATAGCACTCATCTTTTTGAGAGCTCTATTTCAACACTACACACTTTACAGCTTTCTAGTAGCCAAAAATTCATGTGTGTAGTTTTTAAACTGTAATTTATATTAATTTCAAAATTCATAAAGTACACATATATATACCAAATGTTTTCAAAATCCTGAGTGATCATTGTGTTAACTTTGAGCATATTTAACAAATTATGGCAACATCTAAGAAAAATATGCAAATTGGCATTTCATTAACATTAAACGTGACTGCCAGAAAAAATTAAAATAAAAGGTGTAAAAACAGATATTTTTAATGATATTTATTTGTCTTAGTAAATATCTGGTCAAAACATGGCAGATATTTACTAAGACAAATAAATATGTGAACCAATAAAATTAGAGATATTTTAAACAGATCCCACCGTATGAAATTATGGTCTTATCCAGTTGCGGCTGATGACCGAAAACAACTTAGTTTTTTTTATATTTATATAGTGGATTCTATTATTGATTTATAGTTATTATTTCTATTACAATAATGTTTAGTCAGAATCCAATGATGCATTGAGCTATTAATTTTTTAAAAGTGTTAGTACGTAACATATACTGGCTCAACCTATTAATAACACGAAAACTCGAAAGATTTGCAGTTGCAGGCATAGCTCAATGGACTAGAGCATATAAAAAAAAAATGTCAATTAGAATAAGCATGTACAGATATATATTGTAAATAGTTGTATATATATTTATTCTGACTTTACATATATGCTTTGATGTACAATATATGCTGTACATATATGCTTAAATAAAATATAATCGGACTAGAGCAATGGACCGGCAATCCAAAGATGCTGGTTCGACTCCAGCTGGCTGCCCTGCAAAATGTTTTCATTTTTCAAATGTTAAAAAAAAAAAAGTTATTATTTCTATTATTTATTTTATAAATCAATGTTGAAACTTCAGAGAAAATAAATTTTTAAAAAGATAAAATTGTTTAATTTAGATTGACTAATAGAACCCATAAATATAAACACATAAAAGTCAAAGAAAAATCATAAATTTTATTTTTTACAAAGTAAACATAATATGAACTATCGATTTTGTTCATAATTAACATGTATTGTTTATGGACGTAATAAAAATTTAAACTTTAAAATAAATTATAACAAAAAATGACAACAATAATTAAACACACTAAAAACAATAAAACAGATCAACAACGAGAATAAATAATAAGACAATGAAAGAATAGCACGCTATTTACGTACAAACACAGTGACTGCGCCAGACTAAACTGGCCCCAAGATAAGCGTTGCACCCAGTAGCCACGATAAGCATTGCCACGTGCTTCACAATCAAAGAATCACACACATATCAAAAGTGCCTGGCAAATAAAGTCAGCTTGTGCTCTTAGAGAATACAGAGACAAATGTAAGAATGCTAAACACTGCGTAAAACTAGCTAAACAAAAGTCATGGGAGGACTTTGGCAAGAATAGAGAAAATACATATCAAGAAGGTGGCAAAATATTCTGGAGGTTGTTGAAGAAGCTTAGGAATGGAGGAAAGAGTGCTGTAAAAGGAGTTAGAGATGATAAAGGTGATGAAAACGGGAGAAAAAGATATCCTTGAAGTATGGAGTAATTACTTTGAAAAACTGCTAAATGAAACAAGCAGTGATGGCAGCAGAGTGGTAAAAAAACACTGACCAAGCATGCAGTCAGGAATACATATCGATACTTGAAGTAGAAAAAGCCATCAACGGCTTGAAATGTGGAAAGGCAGCAGGAGTAGATGATATTCGACCAGAAATGCTGAAGTATGGTGGTATAAGAGTCTTACAGTGGCTGCACTGCATAGTTCAGAAAGCCTGGACAGAGGGATGAATTCCCAATGATTGGAGTAGAGCTCTCATAGTACCCATATATAAAAAGGGAAATAAAACTGAACATGAGAATTACAGAGGTATTTCCCTACTGAGTGTTCCTGGCAAGATCTATGCAAGTATACTTGAGAAACGGCTTAGAGGAATTGTGGAAGAAAAGCTTGGTGAAGAACAAGCTGGATTCAGGCCAAATAGAGGCTGTCAGGATCAGATCTTCACTTTACGACAAATAGTCGAAAAAGCATGGGAATATAACAAAGATCTGTATTTAAGTTTTGTCAATTTGGAAAAGGCATATGATAAGGTGCCAAGTGAGAAGCTATTCAATACGCTGCAGTTATATGGTGTCAATGGGGTATTATATCAAGCAATACTTAGTCTTTATTTGAGTTGTAAGTCAGTTAGAATTGCAGGAAGTACAGGAAGCTGGTTTAATGTTAAATCTGGTGTGAGACAAGGATGTACATTATCCCCTCTGTTATTCATTATCTATATGGATCACATGATGAAGGAAAGTGGTATTAAACATGATATCAAAATTGGAGATGTTAATGTCAGCTCTTTGCTTTATGCGGATGATGTTATACTTCTAAATAAATCCGCTACAAGTCTGCAAGATTCTCTGACTAAATTGAATAACTGTTGTAATAGATATGGTATGAAGGTCAGCAATAAAAAGACAAAGACAATGAAAATAGGCAGAATCATTGAAAATGTCAACTGTGTTGTGAATAGAGAACCTGTGGAACATGTAAAACATTTCAGCTACTTAGGCACGATTTTTAGTGAAGATGGTAAATTAAATATAGAAATATACTACAGAATCAGCAAAGCTGGTATGTTGGGAAGTCAATTGAATAAATTCATATGGAATAAGAGAGAAATTAGACGGAACACTAAATTAGTAGTATACAAGACAGTGTTCAAACCAGTTTTAACTTACGGATCTGAGAGCTGGGTCAGAAGTAAAACACTTGACTAAAGACCAGAAACCGCAGATATGAGAGTCCTGAGAAAGATTAGAGGCGTGAACAGATGGCATCAATTGCAATATCATATTAAAAATGAGGATATTAGGAAAGAACTTGACATTGTCAGCATCCAGGAATGCGTTAGCAGAGCTAATCTGGTATGGTCACTTACAGAATGGGCGAAGAAAGACTAGCAAAACAAGTGTTTTCTGTCAGGTTGGTAGCAAAACGACCCAGAGGAAGACCAAGATGTAGGTGGATTGATACGGTACAAAGTGCCTTAGATGATAGAAATATAAGATCTGATAATGTTGGAGTCTTGACAAGTAACAGACTGATTTGGAGGAAAATTGTAGATAGGAAGTTAATAATGATGTAATTTTTTTCATGTAGTACTATCATATCCTGTACACCCCTTGAGGGTACATGGCAGGAATTTGATGATGATGAGAAACATATTTTTTAAAACTACAATTATTGGGCTAGTTATACAAATATAGGTGGAACCCATCCCTTGTGGCCCCTATAGATGAGCCACCATTGGTCTTACCATAATATTTTTACCCAAACAGATATTGCTAAAATTATCACTATTTACTGCTATGGTCATGGGAATCTCCATCTTGGCTGTGAGTCATTGTAAATCTGACTGGTATGTTGTGAAGGCTGTATGAATTAGCTCCATCAGATGTTGATTTATAAAGATTGCCCAATGCCTCAACTTCACAAACTCATTATAGAGTACAGTGATTCACAACAGTATGTTATGAGTTGCATGCTGGTTTTCTTTGCTTCAGGATATTTTATTTTTGGAACTTGCTTCCAGAACTCACTTGTAGACTGGTATTGATGGATCATCTTAAAACCCATGTCCTCCTGTAATTCTATTAGTTCCATTTCCACAGCAGATGATTCTGTAAGCAGAGGTTTGAGAATTGTAACAAACATCATTGATTGCATCAACTATGACTGGATTTACACAAATGGCAAAGCAGGGCTTCAGCTTCTACAAATCCTCAAACCTGTCTATGAAATTATCAATCAATCCTTGTAATTTATCTTTGCATTCTTCCAGTTTGTTGTCTTTTATTTCAATATTAGGGAAATCTGTTCACTCTCCTTTTGAGATTGGGAAAGAACTGAAGTATCTTGACAATATGTCTCTTTGAAAAACTCTTACTTTATTCCAAAAGCTGAAAATTGTTCTGAGTAAGATCAGAAACGGTCTTATCCTTCTCCTGGAGTGCCAAGTTGAAAGTTTGATTCACTATCAGTATTGAACATTAGATCTCGTATCATTCATTTTCCAGTTGAGGATAGAATTTTTTTTTCTTCAAGAAAAGTAATAATAGGTTCCAACAGATCCACCTACTTATGACATTGCTGGTTGACAGCCACTTCACAATGCAGTAGACAAAAACATCACCGAGTTTATCTTCAGGCTCCAATTCGTCAATAAAATTTTTGAACTCTCAGTGGATCTTCCTATTTAAGCATATAAAATTGACAATTTCAAGAGCAGATTTCATGACTTCGGCATACTCAAAGTATCTGGCTGACAGGTGTTCACAATGAATAATGCAATGAACTGGAAGAACTCCTGGAAAGTTGGGATCACTTTTCATAAGTGCAATTAATTCTGCATTTTTCCCCACCGTTGCAGGTGCTCCATCTGCTGCAACACCGATGAGTTTATCCAGTGGAATATCAGCATTTGTTAAGGTTCTGCCAAGTGCATTTTTAATGTCAACACCACATGATGTTTCTTTTAGTGCCACTAAGTCCAACATCTCTTCTTTCACAGTTACATCAGAGGAAACCTAACGAACAAATATTGTTAGTTGTGGGTTTTCTTGTATGTCTCTGTAAATTCATCTAGAGCTAAGCTGAATGAAAGGCAATTCTTTAAATCATTTTGCATTTTGCCTGCAACATCAGCACTGATCTGGGAAAATACAGATATGCCTCTATAGTGTGGCATGAAGCTGGTGTTAGTCACTAAAGTTTTGTGTTATTTGGATCTAACACTGCAACAACTTCAGTTATATTCTTCTTAACAAATTTTTCATCAGATATAACAAAATTAGCTTCAGTCATAGTTCATCTTCCTTACTGAACATGGTCAACAGTGTCTGCTGGCTATTTTATTGATGATTTTAAGGCAGTTAACTTGTTTATTCTGATTTAAGTGGATAATCAGACAAAAAAGTTTTTATGATTTGTTTCGTAGTGGTGTTTCAAGTTACTGGCTTTGTAATGACTGACACATTGCAGATAAGACACAAAGTTTGATCTCCTTTAATGGTGAATGCAAAATCTTCCTTACACTTTTGGTTAAAATTTCTGTTTTCATTTCACTTCTTACAATTTGATGAGGCCATCTTCCTTCACAAAATTTTCACAGACACTTCTAAAAATAATTAAAGTAAAAAGAAACAGTAAGTCCAACACATGCAATGCAACCAAACTCTAAAATGGCAAGTATCACACTAACACTCCACTAATTTCACTGCCCCAAGCACAGCCACACACACACACACACACCACAATCATGTGATCACAAGCCATGTTCACTAAACTAACATTGTCAGTACTAGCTTGTATAATTACTGATTCTCCAGCACAATTCCTTTGTAATCCTTGCCAATCTGAAATTTCTTTAATCCTTGAATCAAATCTAACATTAAAATTATCATTTAAATTCTTGAATATATTTACTCAAAATGAACATTAAACTTACATTTTAATCCAGTGGACTCTCACTTTACACCCAGTAAATAATTATATAGCTTCAAAATGTTTAATTTAATTTACATTTTATATTAATTTTGATGTGATGCAAAAAGGAGTTCAGCCAACATATTTTCACGAACCCCACATTATATGTCAAAGAGCTGCATGTGGCTTGCGATCTGTGCTTTGACCACCCCTGTTATGCATAAAACAATACAAAGGTATAACTGAGGAAATATTGTATTACTAGTTATTAATTAACTACATTATAAAAAAAAACTTTAATGATGGGTGATTAGAACAAGACTCTCCATCTCTTAGATAGCGAGAGGCAGTCATTCCGATTTAAGTTTGGACAGTGAAGTAAGGCTTTAGTACTTTCTTTCAATAAATGTTCCAATTTATAGTGACACAGATGAAGTAAGTGTTTCAGACCATAGGATATTTGTATCTGTGTCTGTATCTGCATGTTATGAGGCATTTGGGTTAAAGATATATTTGGTACTTTGTTAATTCTCTTAGAATTGTAACCATTAGATAAAAAGGTGTGGTGAATATGGTTAAGTTGGCTTTAATAATCTCTAATAAGAAGAGAGAGAGAGAGAGTAATGATTCTGTTAGCGAGTGTTTTAATAATACCTATTGTTAGGAGGGGGGGTAAATGTGGGCTTCTTACGGACAATCTAGATCTGCTAAAATATGTCTTCACAACCATAAAACAACTATTGGCAACTACTCTTCAAAACTGACTTCATTTAAATAAATACAGATGTGTGAAACTTCCCAGGATATGGGGAGCAGTTGTTTTAGGCGTTCTGCACAAGAACAACCTGAACAAAACAGCTGACTAGTACACATAAAGGGTGTCTTTCCTTGGATTTTATTCTCTAAGTCTAATCATTTTCACTCCCTTTGTATTGACTACATGCAAAATACATATCACATTTTTATTTTACTCCTGATATTGTCTCTGTGATCAAGGTAGAAGTCACTAAACCATAATTTAATTTCATTCCTCTGCACCATGTTCCACTTCACCACACTACACCACATGCACACACACACACTATTGTTGTAGCATTTATTTTAATTTTTATTTATATATCATTCTCATATACAAAAAAAAGTTGTAAGCCACATTAATATTAGTACTAATGGTTAGATGAGCTGCAAACTCTGTTCTAGAAAAAGTTAGCGATTGCTTGTGGAGGGGGTAACAGGAAAAATTCAGGTGAAAAAAATTCCCACCCGGTATCACAGCGCTTTTTGCTCATGTACTATGTTCTGGCTATTTTATGTGCAAAATACTTTTTACCCACAAAAAGAAGGCACATCCATTGGCTCACTGTTATCTCCCCCCCCCCCCCCAATTGCTAACTTTTATATAGAAGCTTTTGAGCAACATGCTCTAGATTCCTATACTTTAAAACCCAAAGTCCAGCTTAGATATGTTGACGATGTTTTCGTTATCTGGTCTCATGGCTGCCAGACATTAGATACTTTCCTCAGACACCTAAACGAACAACACAAACTCATAAAATTCACAGTTGAAATTGAAAGTCAGAATACACTTCCTTTTCTAGATACACTTGTTACACATCTTCCTTCTGGTAGTCTTTCCTTCACTATTTACCATAAACCTACACATACTGGCCAATATATACCCATAAACTCTTACCACCACCAAACACAAAAACTTGGTGTCATTAACACACTATAAAACAGGGCTTTCTAGTGAACAAGCTGTTAAACATGAATTAAAAGTTATCAGCAATACCTTCCTGAAAAATGGTACAGCAAAGCTACTATCAACAAAATTCTTCACAAGACTTCACTTAAAAATAAAAACAAATTAAATTGCAATAAACCTGCATGCCATTCCATACATTGAAGAGATATCAGACAAAATAAACAGAATACCACAGAAATACAACCTTAATGGCATCTTTAAACCACCTGCAAAATGAAAGAACTTATTCAATTCAACCATGGGTCCATTTCCTCTGCTGGCCCACCCTGGAGTATACCATATTCATTGAACCTATAATTTGTCCTGTATACAGGGTGTTCGGGATAAATTTGACAGTTTCGTAAGGAAAAAGAAAATCTTCTTTGTATCTATTAAATTTAATGAATTGACAAAAAAACATTACAGGCAGAGTTAATTACAATACTATCAACAAGATTTACTCAAAATAACCACCATTAGCATCGATCACAGCTTCAATTCTGCTTCGGAACCTCGAACAAGCTGATGCTACAGTCTCCCTGGGAAGGGCCGCAAAAACTGTTTTAATTTTATCCATTAACTGGGCTTTTGTATTACTGGAAGTGCGATTGGTGTCTTTTTCAACTGTGCCCCATACAAAATAATCCATGGGGTTAAGGTCTGGGGAGTTTGGAGGCCAAACATTTGGACTGGTGAAGTCGTAGAAATTTTCAGACAACCATTTTTGACTTTTCCCAGAGGTGTGGCAAGGGGCCGAATCCTGCTGCCATACATACGGCCTACCATTGGCTACCCTTGTTATCCAGGGCTTGACTACAGTTAGCAACTCCACGAACAAAGCCCGAATTCCAATGCCAGGGTTCTTCAACACCTGTTCCTGCAGATTTGCGAGGAATTCTGCTGTACGAACGCAATCAGATCGTCTGCTAGGGATCTTTCTTCTTGCTACATCCTCGTAGTCACCATTGCAAGTCTCTAGTTCATGCCTGATTGTTTTTACTGTATTCAGGGAGCATTGGGCAGCAGTCGTAATATCCTTATTTTGATGGCGGGCACGAATCATCATGATACAAGTTATTCTCTTCCATGATTCAGGTGGGTTCCAGCTATCCATCCTTTCTGACATCTTGTATATGAATGAAGAAGGGTCCAAACTTTTAAATGAAGAGAAGTGTGTGTTAATACATGTAACTTACGGAAAAATATAATTAATTATAAATATGTCAAATTTATCCCGAACACCCTGTAGGTGAAACAGGATGCACAATTCTTATCAGAAAAAAAGGAGCATAAATGGTACATTAAATTTAACAACTATGGTAAATCTCACCTTTCTGATCATGCCCTGAATACTCTGCATAAAATTGACTGGAAAGGCACCTGTTTGCATCACACCAAAACGTGGTATGAGCATAAATTTAAGGAGGCCTGTGAAATTCTTATGAACCATCCTAATCTTAACAATAATGGTAGTCTAAAAATCCCAAGAATATGGATGGCACATATTCTACCCACATAACCTTTTGGTCTAAGAGTTATTGGAAGTTTTTCCACTTGGTTATACTATAAATTAAAGATACCAAGAAATTATATGCTTGGTTTAATCCTTTATCCAAGTGTAAGCAAACAAAGTTTGAACCTGAATTATTTTCAGGACTGGGGCAACAGCAACTCATATATAGAAGCTAGTGACTTCACATCACTTGCCATAGTATTATCTCTGGATCTGGCTCCCACTGATGAGACCTCAATAAAGCTCAAAACTGGTCTAGATAGTGACCCTTCCCATAATGCATAGCATTATACGTGTCTGTAAGGATATGTGCTTTGCATTATGGGATACTAAGGCAAGTGATGTGAAGTCATTGGCCTCTATATACGAGTTGTCCCAGTCCTGAAAATACGTCAGGTGGAAACTTTGTTTGCTTACACTTGGATAAAAGATTAAACCAAGTATATAATTTCTTGGTATCTTTAATTTATGGTTTAAGAATTAAGTATAATTAGGACTGTAAGTAATCAGAGCCTCCATAGCTCAGTCAGTATAGACGAAGCTCTTTGGTTGGAAATACCTGGGTTCAATTCCCATCTTTGATGTGAGGAACCTTTATTTGATCTCTTTCGACTAAAGGTGGGTTAGCTGGTTTCATACGGAGGAAGAGGGTTTTCCCTCCTGGAAACTTGGGTTTTTTTGTCCTTCAGAACAGGCAAACCGGCCCCATGAACACACACAATGGATCTACAATCAAAAATGCATACTTAGAAGTCCCTCACTGTAGAGCACAACCTCAATCAGTCCTAAGAGGGACAGATGGAGAAAATTTGGGGAACCCCACATGACAAACAAACAAACTGTAAGTAATCTAGGATCTTAACTCTAATATAACAACACTCATGTTAAATTATGGATTAGGCCACCGCGTTTGCTATATTAAAACTATCTGTATGAATTTGTTCTCTTATGATGTTATTAATAGAATATAGATTTGATGTGATTTTTTTTCCACTAGAAGTCAGGCCAGTAGAATAGCAGTTGATCAAAGCATTGTCACTTTAGCATACTGTTTGAAATGTAATATAGCTTGTCTTTGTGTGTGTGTGTGTGTGTGTGTGTACTCCAGATGACCTTAATATAAAGGCAAAAATGTTGGGAAATTGAAGTAATCATTCCTAACACAGTTGTAGTCGCCATAATTTTACTAAAATAAAGGTAGGTTGTCTCTTCTTCTATTTGAAGGGAACTAGCATCATTATTAGCTGCTGCAGTTGCACATATTGCTCAGATAAGTCTTTGTTTTTGTTAATATTGGCAATATTGTTAAATATAATTGGTGTAATTTTCTTTAGTTTTGACTATATTGTTAAGTGTGTTGTTCTAGTTTTGGCTATTATTATGATATTATTTGAAAAGCATTCTATATTATGGCACCGATGCATATGAGAAAAATTGTGGCCAAGACATCAATGTTGAATGATTTTAATATGCGGAATTTAGTGCAATGTAGCATTTAATGTATTTATTGCCAAGAGTGAATAGTTTGTGGTATGAGAGCGAGAATGGAGAGAATGTTTGTCAGAAATGTTTTGTGAATAAATACAGTGGTGTTGCTGAATGAAGTGATTGATACTAAGGGTATGTAGCGGAAGCAGTGAATGATAGTGCATGAAATACAAATGAGAGTTTGAAGGAAGTGGACAAAAGTAATAATATGGTTGATGAGATGCCAGTGTGGAAAGCAATTGCATGTTTATGCAGACTCCTTCACAGGACAAAACATGAGCTTGAGCGACTGGAGAAACAATTGGCATGTGGTACATCAGGAGGGAGAAAGAAAGAGTGAATGGGAAAAAGCATAAACATGTGAGAAACTGGGAGAAAAGAGAAAGTATTGCATGGGGATTTCATGATAAGAGGTACACTTAATGAGAAAGTGATGAAATCATGTTTCCCAGGTTTTGAGATAAAGGATGTTAGTGAAGCTATAAGTTTGCAGAAGAAAGAAGTGAATGAGTTAATTGTTTTGGCAGCACAAATTATTTGAATGGTGAAAAATATGCAATGAGAGAGGATATGAAAGAGTTGTTGTAAGAAGCAAAAATGAAGCGTAAGAAAGTAAAAGTAAAAAAAAAAGAAAAAAAAACTTTATACGCACTTTTGATCTTTATATATATTTTACTTTTTAGAAGAATTGCCATGATTGTCAACAAGAAAATTGTGTAGTGGGAATGGTATGCAATTTATAGATATGTGGTGTGAATTTGATGGATGAAAGGACCTGTATATGCCTGATGGACTGCAGTCGAATGTTTTTGGAATTAGATGTTTGGAGAAAGTGCTGTTCAGTGAGAGTTCGGAAGTTCAAAACCAGAGAAACTAGAGATATTAGAAGGGAAGCAAATAAGCATGTGTCTAGCCATCCCTGGGACAAATGAGTGTGGGCGCAGGAATGACCGTGAGGAAATAATAACCCCTGCAAATGAGTATGAGTGTAGGAATGACTGTGAGTCACTCCTGGGATAGATGAGTATGAGTGAAGGAATGATTGTCAAGGGTTGGGTACAGTTTCCCAGGTTTTGAATCTGACTGGATAGGTATTGACAATATGTAAAGGTAACTGTGGGCCCGAGGAGATGATGAAATGCATGTAGATGAATACCTTAAGTATCAGAAATAAATAAAGGACAGAAGTTTTTGGCATTGGTCAGCTTTTGACTTGGCCAAAAATTATCGGCATAATCAAAACCTGGTTGTCAGAGAATGGTGTAGATACTGGAATAGGATGCAATAGATACTGTATTTTCAGAGAAGATAGAAGAAATAGGGCAGGAGGAGGGATATTATTAATGATAGCTGAAAAACTTCAAAAACAAAAATAGAAGTTTGGGAAGATTGTAGATTTGAGGGAAAATGGTTCATTTGAGGCTGATGTGAGATAGAGGCCAATAGGACAAAATATATTGTTGTTTGCTGGTACATACCTTGGGGTTCAGAAGAAAATGGGGATGTCATGCATTAGCAATTTAGCAATAAGTGCAGGTCAAACAATTATCATAGGAGACTTGAACTATGGAAACATAGATTGGAAGGAGGAAAGGGCACATGGCAAAATGGAGATGGAATTTATGCAGTTACTGAGGGATAATTGCCTGAAACAGCACATAATGGAGGGGGGGGGGCAGAGCATTGGATCTGGTGATAGTATCATGAGATCTATTTATAACTACAGTAGCAACTCTACATCCGGTCAGAGAAAGTAAAGTGCAGTCTTGTAATGGGAGGTTACTCAACATATGGAATTTTCAGTCAAGAAAGGATTTATGTGGAACTGCAAAACTGGTGAATATGACAAACTTAGAAGGCAACTTGAGAAGTGCCATGGCATAATAAGCTACATAGAACGAATGTCATTAGTGCATTGGAAGTAATCAGGTATTGCTTGAGCAAGGTAATATCAGACTGTGTACCTGGTGTCAGGAGGATAAACTGAGTAGGGATTAAGTAGATGAGTAGCAATATAAAGCAACAGCTGTAAAAAAAAGCATTGTGGAAGGAATATAAACAAAAAGATGATCAACATGCTCATAAGCAATATAAAGCACAAGCAAGAAGGGTAACAAGTATGGTAAGAAGGCTAAATCAGATTTTGAAAGAAAATTAACTAAGCAGGCCAAAATAAATCCAAAAGAGGTTTTTTTTTGCTATGTAGCAAGTAAGAGAAAGAATGATTATGGAAAGATAACTTTACTCAGTTCTGATGGTAGGAAAGTAAGAGAAGTAGAAGAAATAGTTCAGTTACTAAGTAATCACTTTGCAAGAGTATATCATTCAGGTGGTGATGACTTTGCAGTTACTGACGTGTCAGAGTCTGATGTGAGAATTGAAGTAGATAATCTGGAGGTACTCAATATGCTGAAAAATATCAATGTGAATACAGCAGTAGGCCTAGATGGTATGTCAGCTCGTGTGTTACAAGAATGTGCAAGTGAACTGGTGGTGCCTCTGCCAAAGTTGTTTAATCTAAGTTTCAGCTCTGGCAAAGGTCCAAGGGAGTGGAAAGAGAGTAAGACAGTTCCATTACATAAAGGTGATTGAAACTAAAATTCAGGAATAGGTGAAGAGGAATATGATACTCTGTAGTGGGCAGCATGGTTTTGTAAAAGGTAGGTTCTACCTAAAAATTTATTCACATTTTATAATAAGGTGACAGCAAAATTGTATAAAGAAAATGGCTATACAATGATATGCTGGACTTTGCAAAGGCATTTGAAAGAATACACATGGAAAATTATTACATAAGTTGAAGCAAATGGGAATGGATATGATGAGGATAGCTAATAGACAGATGGACATCAGAGAGTAGCATACAATGGAGTGGAATTAAGATGAATGAGGGTGACTAGTGGAGTCCCCCAAGAGGACTAAGACTGCAACTCTTTAATATGTACATTAGTGATATAGCAGAAGATTTGAGTGAGGGTTCAGTTGTTTGTTGGTGATGCAAAACCAGGGCAATAGTTGATAATGGTGATATAGATATCTTGCAGGATGATTTAAATAAATTGGCAGTGTGGGCAAAGGACAATGGTTATCAATTTAATGTTATAAAATATAAGTTAATACAATTTGGAATGAAAGGATTACATGCTTTGCATCATACTGATGGTACTAGATTATAAGAAATTGATGGAAAATCTGGTTGTGATGGTGTATAGAGATTTGAAATTCAGAGGACATATTGCAAGAGTTGGCAGAATAGCTCAGAGGATTACTTGGATGTTGGAGAACACATTGACAAGTAAATATTATCCTCTTTATTCATCTAAATGTGACTACTATGCACAGATTTGGTTACCTGCATTTCTAGGGTACCAGGAAATGGTGGAGAGAATTCAGAGACAAGTAATCAAGCAAGTGACAGGTCTGTGGAATGTCCCCTACGAGGATAGATTTGAGGTGTGTGGGTTGCAGATTTTAGCCAAGAGCCGGAGAAGAGAATATAATAGAAAGTTACTAAAGGGATTCTATAAGATTGACACAAAAGAAAGTTTCAATTCATGAGGAGTAGGGAGAAATGAGTGGATTGGAGAGTGGTGAATGAGTGCCAGATGTGGTTGTGAGTGCTCCAACAGCGAATAAGTTTAAGAAAATGCATGGTAGGTATTATGTTAATGGATAGTGTAGGTCTCCCATGATGAGTCTTATGACTCTGTGAAGTACCTGTATAAATAATAATAATATCGTTCCTCTTTCTATGTAAATTTGAAAACATTTTTGGAATTTGTTTTCTGAAGTTCTTACAGTGCGATAACAGACTAATTTTGAATTTTATTTGTTTTTCTGGCCAAAATTTTTGTAAATGACACTTTGTCATAGCTATAGGTATCGATGTCCTGACAAAAATATTGTCTGTTTACCAAAGGCATGAGCATAATTACTTCAAATAGGAAACATTTTTACAATGCCTTCTCTATATTATTCCTCTATCTAGAATTTTCAGATTATTAAAGAGAGAGAGAGAGAGAGAGAGAGAGAGAGAAGAGGTCTGAATTCAGCTAATATTTTTTTACATTTATTTATTATATTATGTATTTATATATATTATATTATATTATTTATTTCTTTATCTTTATTTTCTATATGTTTTTCAGGCTATTAGTATGGATATAATTGAAGATAGCTCTTCTACTTCAAGTATGCTGGATGATGTGTTTTTCATTATTAAGAAATGTGTGAGGTGAGTTTTTAAATTTCACTTTGACTACAGTAATAATTTAATGATAGTGATTTAATGAGGCTTACACGGTGATCAGAATACATTTTTGGAAAATTATGGAGACAACTACCATGTTTAAGTAAAACTTTAGTTTAATATAAACCAAAATCAACACTCGACGTTTCGACCTTTATATCAAGGTCATCTTCTGGAGCATATACACTATATACAGAGAAACAAGCTGCACTACAATCTACATGGTTTGCTAAAGTTACTGACCAACCATTACAACAATTATTGGCCTGACCTCTGGTGAAAAAAAAAAAAAAACCTTACTACATCAACGTTAGAGTCCTCTTATTATTATTATCTATCGGTTGTAAAATTACATTGGGCTGAGAAGCAACATGTTTATACATATAAATTCCAACCAGTTAGTATGGAATGGTTTCCAATACTGGCTGATGGTTGCCTAGAGTCCTGGAGTATGCTAGATACTAAATATTAAGTGGGCTGAATATGTGCCATCCAGATTCTTGGAATTTTCATGCCACCATTATTGTTGATATTTGAGTGGTTTATCAGAATTTCGCAGGCTTCCTTAAATTTTTTTTCATACCAGGTTTTTGTATGGTGTAAAGAGTGGGTACTTTTCCAGTCAATTTGGTGTAAGGTGTTGAGAGCATGATCTGAGAAGTCTGCTTCACCAAAATTGTTATATTTAATGTGTTGTTCTTTCTTACGTATAGGGATTGTATGTCCAGTTTCACCAATGTATGGTAAGTTACAGGTGCAGTGAATGCAATAAACTCCAAGATGTGCCAATGGGAGGAGATGATCCTTAGAGGAGTTGAATATGTTTTTAAGTTTTATAGGTGGTTTAAAGGTGGCATTGAGATTATAATGGTGTAGGATTCTGTTGATTTTTTCTGATAACCCTTTAATGTATGGAATGGCTATGGTTTTACTGTAATCTAGATTCTTTTTTTGATGATGTTTTATGAATAACTTTGTTAATAGTATTTTTGTTATAGCTATTATTTATAAATGTGTTGCTGATGATATTTAGTTCTTGTTTAAGAGCTTGCTGGTTAGAGCAAATTGTTATAGCTCTGTTTTTAAGGTTGTTAACGAATCCATATTTTTGTGATGGGTGGTGGTGGTATGAATTAGCATGTATGTCTTGGCCAGTGTGTGTCGGTTTGTGGTAGACCGTGAAGGATAGACTGCCTGTAGGAAGACGTGTGACCAGTGTATCCAGGAACGGGAGTGAGTTCTGATTTTCGGTTTCTATAGTAAATTGTATGCGTTCATGTTGTTTGTTCAGGTGGCTAAGGAATGTGTTTGTCACCCATGTGGCCAGATAACGAACACATCATCAAAATATCTAAGCCACACTGTAGGTTTTAGAGTGAAGGAATCGAGAGCACTTTGCTCAAAAGCCTCCATATAGAAGTTAGCAATTGGGGGGATAGTGGTGAGCCCATGGCCGTACCTTCTTTTTATAGGTAAAATTTATTTTGCCACACGAAGTAACCAGGACGTGGTACGTGGACAAAGAGAGCTGTAACAGCGGGTGGAAGTTTGTTCCATAGGAGAAAAATTGTGTCATTGATTGGGACATTTGTGAAAAGGGCTGAAGCGTCGAAACTGACTAATAAGTGTTATGTTTTTAATTTTGTTTATAAAATGTTGTGTGTTCTTTATATAGGAGGGGGAATGACCTACCAACTCCTTGAGTGTTGATGCTAATTTCTTGGCTAGGTGGTAATTAGGGCTATCTGTTCCTTCCAAATTGATCGAAGCGGCACGTTTTGTTTGTGTACTTTCGGAACACCATATATTCTGGGAGAGCAGGGGTAATGGGGTATAAGTTTTTTAACCATGTCTGATGGCCAAGAAGTGATGGACTTAAGTAATTTCTCAGTTTTTTTCTTTATTCTGTTAGTTGGGTTATAGTTTACTAGCTGATAGGTGCTGTTATTGGAGACTAGTCGATTCATCTGATGGATGGATGTTGACCTGTCAAGGACGACAGTGGCATTGCCTTTATCCGATTTTGTTATAATTATGTCTTGATTAGCTTTCGATGTCTTGATTAGCTTTCGATGACTTGATTGCTGCTAGTTCCATTTTTGTAAGATTATTATGCATGGTTCTCTTTCCAAAAATGTGTTTAATGATAGTATTTAATAAATAAATATCCCCGAAGTTACACACACATGCAAACCGCACACACACACATACAAAATGGTAGTGAATGGACATACCTGTGATGGCTTCTCTTTTTTTAGCCCGATTTTGTTTAGTATCAAGGAGGAAAACTTTATGTATCAAGTATTGATTGCTTGTACAATGTTCTTTCTAACAGTGAGGAATGATTTTTTATTCTTCCCTTTTTGGTCTCTAAATATGACTGGTGAGACTGTATCCATTGTTAAGCTGCCCATAAAGACAACATCCCTCTCACCATAGGATTAGCTTCTATGGCAATGGCCATCGCTTCCCCCCCCCCTCTCCCCTACACACGCACACACTGTTGCCTCTGGGAAGAACATAGGTCACAAAGAACAGTCTTTTGAAGGTCAAATCATTGAAAGTGTCACTTTTAAGAATACGCTTCAATTTTGAATGATTTAAAAAAGAATGTACTAACTGCTGTGAGTGAAGTAATCAACAAAAGTATTCAACAAAGTGAAAAATGAAAAAAGCATTCAAGGAATAATCCACCATAACAAAATAGGCACAGGCTAATTTGGATCAAGCAACTCTGCTATATTTACAAGCTGTTAAAAACAATAAAAATGAACATGAAGTGGGTAACAGAATTTGCTTTAAATTAATTGTCAAACTGGCAGCTCATTAAACAGGAAAGAAACTAAAAACATCAAAAAAGATAAAATAGATCCGAGAAAAATCAAAATCGGAATCACAAAAATTGAAAGTATTAATAATGGAGGAGTGTTAATTGAAACTAATGAAAAGACAGATATTGACTTACTGCATAATGAAATTTCTAAGGAATGGAAAGATATGTTAGTAGCAAATCCCAGTAAGAAATATCTTCCAAGGATAATTATATGTGATGTTCCTAGTGAAATTGATATGGGACAATGTTGGCTCAGTATGCTTACTGAATTAAGAGCTCTTCATTGGGGACACTAAGATTACACACAAAATTAACATGACAAATAAAAAAAAAAAATTAGCAAGAGGGACTTAATTATTGAAGTTGATCCAATTTTGAGAATAAAATTGCTGAAAACAAATGTTAAAATGTTGTGGAGAATTTGCCATTGCACAGACTATGTTAGTGTTCTGAGGTGCTTTAACTGCAATAAGTTCCACCATCATACATGAGACTGTAGGGGAAAAACCACTTGTCCGTTCTGCTCTAAGGAACAAAAGCTTCAAGAGTGCCCATGAAATGAGTCCAAGATGAACTGTATAAACTGCCAAAATCATAATAAGCATGCCAAAACCAAAAACGACTGCAAACACTTGGCACTAAGCAAAGACTGCTTGTCATTTACCTATTACTACAAACAGCTCAAAATTCAAAACATTGATTATGGAAAGCAATAATAAAGTTAGCAGAAACAGCAATACTTCCCTGGCATGGCTTCAAATAAATCTTTGGTGCTCTATCAAGGCTAATAGATAGCATTAATACAAGAACCTTAACGTCATCAACAAAATATTTTGTTGTTGATATTTCCAACTAATTTTAAAGTATTTACCAAAGGATTCGAAAGAAAGCAAGCTGCAATACTTGTGGTCAACCCTGAAGTCAAGGCAATATTAATTTCTCAGTATGGCAATGTGGACATGGTACTTATAGAAATTATGTACAGCAGTATCAAAATTTTTGCTGCAAATGTGTATCTAAACTATCATAGTGACATAAAATACAACTTAGTAAAATTGAGCAACATCATGGATTTTATTATCAATCATGGCTTAATCCTAGCAATTGATAGCAGTGCCCATTCTGTTTTTTGCTTTAACAAGAGCACGAACAATAGTAGTTCAAATCTGGAAGAGTTTTTAGCATCAAGTTCCATACACATACTAAACGGCACCAATAATATCCCATCATTTGAAAATATCAGAGAAAGCGCTTCATTGACAATAAACCTGACAATGGAAAATTATGCTATTTTATCCTGAATAGAGATGTGGGGAAGAAGAAAGTTGTTCTGATCATCACATATTAAGTTTCATCATTAACAACAAAAATTTAAGTGGAATACAGGTCAAACCAGTGCAGTAACATTAAGTACATCGTGAAGGAAGCATTTGCAAAAGCATTGAAAGCAGAATTTGCAAGCCTAATCTCAGAGTATCAATTGTCACCAGCAAACAACAGCTTAAACTAGACAAGAACTTAGCCATCTGGGCATCAGCACAAACAAATATAGATGTCTTTTTTTCTGAACTTTCATCATCTCTAAAAAAATCCTGTGACTAAACACTCAGAATACCCAAGAAGCTAAAGATCAATAGCAAAAAAGTAACACATTGTGGAATGATGAACTAACAGTCTTAAGAAAAGTCATTGATGCACTCAGATGACTCTATCAAAGAACCTACAACAATCAAGATTTAAGGCAGAGTAGACGACAGAATTATTATAAAGCCAAATAAAGCTATCAATCGAAAGTTACAAATGTGAAAACAAAATCATGAAAATAATTTTGCACTGTGTCAACTTCATTGAATCCTTGAAACTGTATATATAAATTAGCAGCAAGCAAAAATAAAATAACATCCATATCAACTTTTAAAAAAACAGATGGCTCTTACACTAGAAACTTAGCAGAAACCATAGTTATTATGATAAACAAGTTTATCCTGATGACACCCAATCAACAGATGAGGAAATTCACAAAATATGCAGACAATGAATGGAAACAGATATAGATACTCCTAATGACAATTTATTTATGTCTAATGAAATTAAATCAATATTAAGATCAATAGATCCAGGAAAAATCCCTGGAGATGACAGGATATCTAGTGAAATACTCCTAAAAATGTTTCTCAAATTACCTGAATTTATCAACAAATGCCTCAAGAAAAGACAATTTTCCTTATTATGGAAACACTCTAAAATGATACTGATAATCAAACAAGGAAAAGAGGTATCTCATGAAATTAGCAAATACAGGCCAATTAGTCTCATAAATGTCACTGGTAATGTACTAGAAAAACTAATAAACTGAATAATGTGCTTTGTCTATTCAAGAGACCCATTAAACAGCACTCAGTATGCATTTAGACCTCATTCAAATACTGTAGACTATATTATGGAGATTAAAAAAGTTCACATGAGACAGTCTACAACAAAAAAAATGACTACTATTGATCTCAATCAATGTGCAAGGTGTCTTTGATGCTGCTTGGTAGCTAGCCATAATTACTCAATTAAGATATTTCAAAAAAACCTACTCTATCTTACAAAAACTTATTTCACAGACAGAAGAGCAACTATAATGAAAGAAGCCAAATGAGACTGCCAACAAGGTCCTTGCTCTGGACCAGGTTTCTGAAACGTCAGTTGAGACTCTGTCACAGCTGAAACCCAAGTCATAACATTTTCTGATGATTTGATGGTAGTGATTCAGTTACATGACTAAGGACACTTTGAAGTAATGGCCAATGAAGAACTTATTAAAATTGTGCACCAGGCTCATGAGAAGAAAGTTACTTTCAATAGCACCAAGGCTAAGTGCTCCTGATTTCATGTAAACAATCGAAACAGCCTATAACAGTCTTCATAAATGGAGAAGTTCTAGAGGTAGCCAGTGAATTAATACTACAGTTAACAATAGACAACAAATTTAGCTTCAATAATCACATCTCATATGTTGCCTGAAAAAAGCTTACAAATTGTAAATTTTCTAGCTTAGTCGGTAAGGATAAACTGGGGATTAGCCAATGAGCACTAAAAGCATCCAGTATGACTTGTTATTAGGTAATTACTTTCTTTCACAACTGAAACCAAAGTCAAAATCATAGCATTATATACCAGAGCTATACTACCATTGATACTGTATGCTGCACCTGCTTGGAAGATGCACTAAAATCTAAGAAAAACCAACAAACGTTAACCAGAGTTCAGTGCCTTATACCCACATGAATAATTAAAGGATACTGGACAATATCTTTCAAGACAGGTTGTGTTATTGCTGATCTAACACCAATCTGCCTGAAGATTCTAGAGTTCTGTATTACATGTGAAGTCACTTCTGGAAGATATAATGGAAATGCCTACATTGCTCCAAACCACTATGAACTTCCACTTCACTACACCCAGTGAAGAAAACATATATCAAAGAGAAGTTAATGTTGGTTGCTCCCTCATAGTATATTAGAGACAGTCCATTATGCTGTTTTAGACTGTATTCCCCTCTGTTCAGATAATGAAGCAGAACAATTTGTTATAGTTTATTTACTCACATATCTCCAGGAATTAGAACTCAGCACCCTCATTAAAAGAGAGCAAAAATTTAGTGATAGTAGAAGCACTATTGATGGCATAAAAAACCAGAGCAACCACCTAGCACTAATAGAGCAGACATGAAATCTGATAAGGAATCTCACTCTAGAAGGATTGGAAATTAAGTTCTGTTGGGTGAGGATGCATACTGGGGTAACAGGAAATGAGAGAGCCAATCAGCTGGTTAAAGAAGTGGCTGTAAACAAATGATTAGAAAAGAGATTATCAAAAGTACCCAAAATCAACTGTAAAAACACTGCCAGAAAAAATAAGTTAAGTTTGTGTGAAGAAGAATGGAAAACATCTAAAAATAGATCGACAACAAAAGAATTTGTACCAAAGTATCAGAAGCAGACTCTGGCTGAAAATAGACTATATCTCTCCAGGTTTAACCACACTACTAATGGAACATCAAAAATTAAGACTATCCAAATAGATTCCATCTGGAATCATCATTTTACATCTGTTGTCCACACCTTCAACAGACTGTCAATCACTTGTTCTGTGACGGTGAGCTACTGGACTTCATTCAGATGCCCCTAATATAACACATCATCACTTCAGGAAATGAATGGCTAGTGTTAAAACAGAGACTTATCCAAAAGCATTACTCAAAAATTACTCAAAATTAAATAATTTTGAGTAATGGAGCATGTAGGAAATAAATTGCCTCCTGGTAGGGTCACTATTGGGAGGAAACCACACACACACACACACACACACACACACATGCATGCACATATCTGATGTGCATGAAAAGTTGCAAGACCTATAGCACATCATGTATATGGGCAAGAGGATAAGAAGAAAGAGGAGTCTGTTTATGTGTTTTTTTGAATGTCTAAAGGTCTTTGGGGAAGACAGTGTGTGTGTGTGTGTGTGTGTGTGTGTGTGTGTGTGTGTGTGTGTGTGTGTGTGTGTGTGTGAGATTATTCCAAAGAAGTAGACAAAATGAAAGAGGAAGAAGAGAAGTTAGTTTGGCAAGTTTGGAGCTAGACTGTTAATGGATGTTGACTAGTAACTGTTTCTTCCAGTTTGGAAGAAAAAAGAGGAAGGATAGTGTGGCCATTTCAGTAGAGCATTATCCAGATCTGCAAACTTACAAGTTTGCTATACCCACAAACAGATGGAACCCAGTCGTCTGTCTGAACATGGTCTTTACTGTTCCTCCTTCATACTTGCTCTCTCTCCCTAGGCAAACTGATAGAGTAAGTGACAGCAAGATTTATCACTAGCTGATTGGGGAAGCTTCTGGATTTGTTACTGTCAGGTTTAGTCCATGCTATCTAACATCCAACCTATGGAATCATTTTGGTGTTATACTCTCAAACTTGTGTGTGTGTGTGGGGGGGATCTTTATAGGGTGATTGGCATGTTTTTGTTGGGTAGGGGAGAGGAACAGATGACTGAGCCCTTGTTCTGAAGACCAAACATGACAGCAAGCTACTTCAGGCCTGCAACAAGCAAGGTGATAGTGTTTCACCAGATGATGGGCTAGTTACTTTCCCTAGTGGAGACACCGACTAGATGATGGTCTAGTTGGTGTCTCCACTAGGGAAAGTATGCTTTTACTGTGGCGGTAATTGCTGAGTATGCCAGAGCCCTGTTTGTGGAAACAGGCTGCACCATGGGAAGGTGGAGGTTGACTTGACTGTGAGAGGCTACATATTAGATATTGACAATCCTTTTATAGTCCTCTGGATGATGTACCACCCAAAAATTATTATTGATAGAAAACAAATGAATACTAGTCTTCTAAAAGAAAAAAAAAACTATTTTTTTCATTGTATGAGCATTTTAAAAGGGAACTAAAGTTATGTCATTATCTTAAGAAATTAATTGTTATTATGATTATTTTACTATTATTTTGTTTCAAGCTAATTATATTCTTGTTATGTTCCCCCCCCCCCCCCCCCCCCACACACACACATTTATTCCCACATATTTTCAGTGCATTCATTGCATTACATTGTGTGCCATGCACATTATATATTTTTGTATATTGTATATGTTTATTGTTTTTATTCCTAATGATATTGGCTGAGTCAGTGTACTGTTTAACTTAATTGAATATACTGGTATTTTACTGTGCATGTCACATTTTTTGGGGGATTCCTTTAATATAAAAAAAGATTCATATGTAACCATTGTATAATGTTCTTGCTTCTTAAGAAGATACTTTTTATGTGAATACTATTTACTAAAGGTTGTAAACCTTTAGTACTATACTAATATAGTATAGTACTATATTAATATAGTAATATAGTACTAATATATTAGTATATTAGTACATAATATACATAATATTAGTGTATACTAATATACATGGTACTAATATACTAGAGGTTGTAAACCTCTAGTATATTAGTACTATGGTTGAGTTAAGGATTATATGTTCTGGAAACCTAAGCTAACCTTGGCCAGCCTGGTTGGCCTAGAGGTTAGTGTATCTGCTCTCCAGCCAAAAGGCTGCGGGATCGAATCCTGCTGTGGGCATGGATGTTTGTGATCGTCTGTGAAAATACTAGTGGTGGTCGATGGTAGATGCATTGGTGTAGATGATGAAGGTAGTTGTGGTTGGTGGATACGGAGAGTTGTAGAGTAGGTGCCCTCCCTCGATGAGTCTTTGGACTCCCTGGGGGTGTTATGTAATAATAATATTTCTGGATTCCAGAAAACAAGGTGGTGGTGGTCTCATTCCAGGCATTGAAATTCATCTAAATATATAGACATCTGCAAATATCCATGCCCATGGTGAGATTTGAACCTGCAGTCTTCTGTATATGTTATCCACTAAACCAACCAGACTGGCTAACATTAATGCTACAATAACAATGAATCTGAAGGCTGAAATTTACAGTACCGTTAGCATTAGCACTAGTGAAATTTTCAACAGTATAATAATTATCGAATGGTTAATTCTGTTAATCTCTTTGCTGTGGATTAATGCTATGCTGTTGATGATTACTCTTTCCTTGATCTCGATATCAGATGCCAAGCATTAAGACTCATGACCCTCCCACCACACACACACACACACACATTGCATATAAAAAATCAAGGGTTTTTTCATCTTCGGTATTTGAATATAATCAATAGCAGTTTGTATCAGGAAAATTACTGCAAATTAACGACCACAGTTGCCTAAAAGAATTCCTAACTGGTCTTTTCTAATGCTTGGAGATAGTAATGTTTAGAAATATTTTAGCAGAGATGCAGAATAGCAAGATATAACTCGTTATGCTTTCTCCCCCCCCCCCTCCTCTTCCTTATTACACATATTTTAGCATTACAATGCAGTAAAGTGTGTGCATATATATATCACTTAGCAGTATCCACAGTTCTGTTTGCCTACAAAGTAGTTAAGCCTTGTTTTGAAAAATACACATCATATAAAATCTGATTTTATATATATATATATATATAGCAGATATGATACTACTGAATTTTATTAGAATATCCTAATGAAAATTGTCACACTGTTTTGAAAGTTCTTTTACAATTGGTACTTGTTTTTCGGTGTTCATTGTATGTGCTTCAACTATGGTCAACCCTAACAGTAAAAACCTCACTGAAATTTATATAGAAATCTCAAATTTCACAATTAATTCATTATTAATTTACTTATAGTTAGAAATATCTAACAGATAACCTTCATTTTAATTTTACTGCTATTTGAATACTGCATCAACACAGAATGTTTTTAATGATAAGTCCACTTATGACTCTCATCTTCTTCTTCTTCTTCTCTGTTGCTTTCATTTTTTTCCCTATACATTCCTTGAGGGATGTACAGGAAAAAATCATAATTCATACTTATTAGGACTGGTGTCGAGGCTAGCTGGTGAAAGGACGTACTGTCGGAGAGCTCCTGAAAGATTTGTGATTTTTGTTGATTTATTAATATTTTGTTAGATTTAATTGTGTAATTTTAGTATATTATTGTAGTTTTATTAGTGTAGTTAGTGTACTAAAGTGTTTTATAACATAATCTATGTCGGGAAGTCGCCGCTAGAGGGATTCGTAGTGTGTAGTGTTCGTGAAAGCTCCTGATAAGATAAGCGTTATTTTCAGTTATCGTTGATAAATTTACTTTAATATTGCGTAGTTTTGTTTGCCTTGCGTATCTTAGTGCGTCTGTTTGTGTTTTTGGTGTTTATAATTTATAATTTGATAAAATATGTTACTAGTAAGTATGGCTCCAGTACGAAGGAAAATGATGGCCAGTAATCATGGTTCGCCATCTTCATTCAAGAACGGTAATGTAAAGGAGATGATTTAGTGTACTATCTGCAAAATGTACGCTTTGCGGAATGCGGTCAGAGTGTGGTTAGATGATAATAAAGGAGTGAATGTGTGTAGAAAATGTAGGGAGAATGAGGAATTGAAGTGTATTTCGGATCGTGAATGTGATATTTTTGTCAAACTTCAGAATGAAGAAAATAGGGATATGACAAGAAACAGCGAGGTTGTACCAGAGAATTGTGAGAGTGTGAATGATAGTATTAATGGTTTTACAGAGAATAAAAAAGACGAGATAGATGCAATGAGTGAGATCGCGTTGTTGAATGGTGCGATGCAAAGGGCAAAACAGCAGCTAGAGCATATGAGCAAAAGTCAACTGAATGAACCAGCCAATAATAAAAAGTATGACAGGAAAAATAGGCATATGAGTGAGAACATGAACAAAATGAAGGATAGAGTGCTGTATGGAGACTCGTTAGTACGAGGTGTGTTAGTAGAGGATTTGACAAAATCGTACCAACCTGGTGCGACCATAAAGGATGTAACTGAGTCTATTAGAGAGCAAAAGGAAAGGATGAAAGAAATGATTGTTGTGGCAGGTACGAATGATTTGAAAGGAGATAAAATGGAAACGATAGAAGACCTGAATGAATTGTTTGAGGTAGCAAAAGAAAAGAGTGAGAGAGTTAGGATGATTAGCCTTTTGCTGCGGTATGACAGTGAAGTGTTTAAAAGGAGGGCCATAATTGCAAATGATTTTATGCGTGGGTTATGTATGACGAGTGGTATGGAATTTGTGGACGTGTGGAGTGAGTTCGATGGGCGAAGGGATCTATATAAGATGGATGGCTTGCATTTGAATGGATTCGGTGTAAGGAGACTTGAAAAAGTGTTGCTGAATGTAATGGATGTGCAAAATGAGGGAAACTAGATTTATTAAGGGGGGGGGAGTAGATATACAGGCCTTAGGGAGGCAGTTGAATGTATGAATGAATATAATATGCCCGAGCGAATAAGGACAACAAATCAGAGTGGGATAGTTAATATAAGGCATCAAGGTAGGGTTGGGGCTAATGGCGGTCTTAAATTCATATACACTAATGCTAGGAGTATTAGGAACAAGAAGGAAGAGTTTTTGGCCATGGTTGGCACTTCCAGACCACAGGTTATTGGTATTAGTGAATCATGGCTGACTGTAGATGATATAGCTAGTGGGATTGAATGTGATGGGTATAGTGTGTTCAGGAATGACAGGGAGAATAAAATGGGGGGAAGAGTATTGTTGATGATAGCTAATGAGCTACAGCCAAGGAGAATAGAAGTTGAATTGCAGGATAGAGAAATGAGCACATTTGAGGCCATTTGGTGTGAGATTGTGGCCAGCAGAACTAAATATACAATTGGGTACTGCTAAAGACCAAGTGATGGAAAAGATGGTGGTGACAGTATGCACAAGCAAATAGAAGAAATGAGTGGAAGGAGGGTAATTATTATGGGAGATTTCAACTATGGTCGCATTGATTGGAGTGAGGTGAGGACACACGGGAGGAAGGAATTGGAGTTTATGCGGTTATTAAGGGATAACTATCTGCGACTGGATAACTGCGACTGGACAGCATGTAATGGAAAATACTAGGGGTCAGAGAGTGCTTGACCTACTAATTACATCTGAGGAATTGGCTGTGACAAATATGACCACATTGCCACCAACTGGTGAGAGTGATCATAGGGTCTTGACTTGGGAGGTGGCTAAAGGTGTGGAATTTTCAATTAAGACAGGGTACATGTGGAAATATCGGGCTGGAAAGTATGACAATCTTAGGAGTTTGATTGGTTCAGTGCCATGGCATGTACAACTGCAAGGACTAGAAGTTGATAGTGCATGGGAGGCAGTTAAGATGTGTTTGCATGAAGCAATGGCTGACTGTATACCTAGAGTCCGAATAATAAATCAAGTAGGGATTAAATGGATGAATAACACCATTAAGCTTGAGCTGCAAAAAAAGAAACAACTGTGGAGGGAATTTAAGGAGAAAGGTGACTGGCAGGCACATGAACGGTATAAAGTGCAGGCCAGAAGGGTAACGAGTGTGGTAAGAAAAGCAAAAAAGGATTACGAAAGAACATTGGCCATGCAGGCTAAAGAGAATCCTAAATAGTTTTTTAGATATGTAGCAAGTAAAAGGAAAAATGTACATGGCAGAATGATTTTAAAGAATGCTGACGGTAGGAAGGTAACCGAATCAGTTGATATAGTTGAGTTACTGAGTGAGCACTTTGCAAGTATATATCATCCAGGTAGTGACATTGCAGAAACGAATAAACCAGTAAATTATACGAGAATTGTGGTGAATGAAGTGGAGGTGAGTAGTCTATTGCATAACCTGAATGTCAATACATCCGTGGGATTGGATGGTATATCAGCTCGTGTCGTACGAGAAGCAGCTAAAGAATTGTCAGTACCCTTGACCATTTTGTTTAATATGAGTCTCGGGTCTGGGTTAGTCCCGAGGGGGTCGAAAGAGGGTAAAATAGTTCCACTGCATAAAGGTGGTTCCAAGACTGCTGTTGTAAATTACCGACCGATTAGCATATCAAGAATCATTGTCAAGGTCTTAGAGAAATTAGTCAAGAAAAGAATACAGGATTGGATAGATGAAAATGGGATATTGTATGGGGGACAACATGGTTTTGGGAAAGGTAGATCATGCCTCAGTAACTTGCTCACATTTTATAACACAGTGACGGCTGAACTGGATAGGGGTAATGGGTTTACAGTGATACTACTGGACCTTGCCAAGGCTTTTGACAGGATTCCACATGGAACCCTAATCAGTAAACTGGAGCAGTTGGGGATAGATATAGGGTTGGTGAGATGGATAGGAGGGTGGTTGAAGGAGAGATACCAGAGAGTGATTTATGCAGGAGTGGAGTCTAAAAGATGGCTTGTGACTAGTGGTGTGCCGCAGGGCTCTGTTCTTGAACCACTGCTTTTCAATTTGTTCATCAATGATATAGGGAAGGATTTGAGAGGAAGTGTTCACTTGTTTGCTGATGATGCAAAGTTGGGTAGAGCAATTGTTAGTGCACAGGATGTCAAAATTTTACAGGATGATTTGGATAGTTTGGAGGACTGGGCTAGGAAAAATGGATGTCAATTTAATATGGCAGAGTGTAAGGTTATGCACTTTGGAGTGAAAAGAATAGCAGCAGTATATCACATTGGTGGAACCGTACTCCAGGAGATTGATGAGACCAGGGATTTGGGAGTGTTGGTGGATAGGGAATTGAAGTTTAGGGGGCACATTGCAAAAGTGACTAAATCAGCTCATCAAATCACTTGGCTTCTGAAAAATACTTTAACATGCAGAGACAAACAAGTTGTTGTTCCTCTGTATCGAGCCTTGATAGGACCCCATCTGGACTACTGTGCCCAGTTATGGGCACCAGGGTTTCTTCGTGATGGGGAGGAAGTGGAGAGGATCCAGAGACAAGTGACCAAGATGATAGTAGGTCTGTGGAATGAACCTTATGAGAATAGGTTGAAGATTTGTAGGTTGCAGAAATTGGTCGTTAGGCGAAGGAGGGGTGATATGATTGAGACATTCAAATTACTGAAGGGTTTCTATAAGATTGATCCAGAAGATATTTTTGAAAATATGACTGGTGGTGGGAGGACTAGGGGCCATGAATGGAAGCTGGGCAAGAGTGTGGTTGACAAGGGTGTTAGAGCTAGGTTTTTTACTTTGAGAGTAGTGAATGAGTGGAATAAGCTTCCAGAGTCTGTTGTGGGTGCTACAACCGTGAATGAGTTCAAGGCAAGGTATGATAGACACTGTGTCAATGTCGAATAGTTGTTCTTGACATGATGTTAGGGCCTCCCTCGATGAGTCTGTCGACTCCTTGGAGTTGCCCGGAACAATAATAATAATAATACTATTTACATAAACAGTACACATCAAGCACTGTAGAAATCTGTCGTTATATGTTTCTTTTGTCCTGCAACCTCAGGTATTTTTTTAAAAAATTTAATACATATCAAACTAATTTAATAAGAAAAAGAATTGATAGCAGAATTAGTTTTTAGTTCATATTAATTTCAGGATTTGCATAAAGTAATCTTATTTTATTATTATTATTATTTTGAAATATTTTCTGATTTTCTTTAAAAAAAAAGACGAGCAGTTTCCAGTTCGAGTATTGATATTGCTTGTGCTATGTTAAATCATACCTCTACACTTCTGCAGTCAGAGTTTAGTGGAGCATTGAGTGAACGCTTAAAGCAAGGTTTCCCTTCAGGAATGCTTGATCTTAGTCAGGCATATAGTGTGTTGCAGTCTAGTATCCAGCAGGGAAGGCTACAATCTTCAGATACAGATAAAGCTCGAACTGTTTTTCTGGTGAGTTAGTAACAAAACTTATACATTTATTTTCTTCTTATGTTTAGGTTCCTTGATTAAAGTCAGCAGATATATGGTAATAAACTGTTTATTATCGAGCTTTGAGGAAATAGCAGAATTTAATAAACCAAAGCAAATTTTTCTATTGTGTATTTTTAGACATGAACAGAAAGTTTCCAGGAAGCAAGAGTGGTATTGTGTGAGGGATTCCATGTTGAAGGATGTTAAAATAAAACAGTGTTTGAAAGGGACACTTAGGAAGAGTGACTGAGGCTATGGGGGGGGGGGAGGACAGGAAGAGTAGACAAATTGACTTTATTATTTGAAAAAACAAATTATTTAGTTTGGAATGATATGAGAGTGTTATTAGAGACAATTAAACAGAAAAGCGTGAGAGATACAGTTATGGATGTGTTGTTGTGATATGATAGCCAGAACTCATAGGAAAAGCTAGAGGCCTACCGTTTATGAATATATGAGATAACTTTAAGGTAAGAGAGAGAGCTGTTTGCTAGTAGTCCACATCTCTAGCACGTTTGGTCTCTACTAAAGCAGGATTCTTGGATTATCTAACCATTGGCTCACCTGGAGCGCTAATGTGGTATAGGTTTTCTTCCTTTCATGGATGGGATTAACATTAAAAAAAAAAAAACTGAGTGTAAATGGCAGTGTAAAACAATTGAGATGGCCTTTGATAGGAGTGACTAGAGCATGTTCATGCTGAGAAATGAGAATTAGATGGTGGGCTGTGATTGTAAGCCATCAGTATAATTATTAGGTGAATGATAGTGAAATGAGAGATATGACTACACAGATGGCCCTATAGAAAAAACAAAACCAAATATGTTGTAGGATGATAGGATAAAGATTTATGGGAAGGAAAGAGTTACTGGATAGCTTATGTTTATATATCAATGCAAGGAGTATTAAGAATAAAGGGAGAAAATTTTTGACACTGATAAAATTAGTTGGTTCACAAATATATCAGTGATACTCTCACCCATGAAAGGTTGTAAACCTATAGTTCCATGGGTGAGTTAAGAATCCTTTTTTCTTCTTTTAATAAATTTATATATATTTTTGTATTATTTATTTATTTATTTACATAATATGGAAACTCTGCTCTAGAGAACAAATGTGGAACTTTTTCAAACTGCTTCAGGCCTCCAGTAAGTGAAGGAGTGGTCTCAGAGTAGACATTGAAATTTATCTCCTGCCTAAATACCATTACTAACATCCGTGCTGGAATTGCTTAAGGATCAAAGCCAAATAACTTGGAGGAGACCAGTCTTGAAGTTACTTCATGCTCAAACTTTGCTTGCTTACACTTGAATAAAGAATTGAACCAAGGATATAATTTCTTGGCATCTTTAATTTAAAAAAATGTATAGCAACTTGGCTTAGTGAGCAAGAAAAGGGTGATTTCAACTATGGCAATATTGACTGGAATGAAGAGATGGCATCAGGGAATAAAGAGAATGAATTTCTTGAGTTCTTAAGGGACAACAATCTTAGTCAGTACATAATAGAGGGGCACACAAGGGTTAAGAGTCTTAGATCTGGTTATATCATTAGAGGATGTGATTGTGAATGGAGTGTCTACTTGTCTAAGCTTCCCCCAGTTTGCGAGTGTGACCATGAAGTGATCACCTGAGTTGCAGTCAGTCACATGAGAACTTCTATAAAAAAAAGGGATACATATGAAACTTTAAGGCTGATTATTATGGAAGGCTTAGAAAACATCTGAGAGCTATATTATTAAAAGAGTTGAGTGGGGAGAATATAGATGCTGCATGGGCATTGATCAAGAGTTATTTAACAGCAGCAGCAGTGTCTGAGTATATCCCAGTGGAGAAGTTGGTGAAAAGACTAAATAAAGTAGGACTAAAACAGATCGATGAAGAGATCAAGCATGAAATCTGGAAGAAGATAGCACTGTGAAGACAAGTGAATGTTGGTAATGATCAGTTAAATGAAGAGTATAAAGAGCAGACCAGGAAAGTGCCTTAGTTGGTAAAGGCAGCTAAAAAGAAGTTAACCAAATGAATGAAAAATGCTAGTGAGTTCTTTCAATATGTGGTGAGTAGAAGGAAAAATAATCATGGGAGGATGCTGCTAGTTGATGACACTGGCAGATTGGTAACCAGTGCAGAGGATATGGTTGAATTATTCAATGATCAGTTTATCAGTACATTCCATCCTATTGATGGCAACATCAGGAGAAGCTGTAGTGTAGAGAGTATGGCAGAGGAGGGACTGATGGTGAATGAGCAGGAAGTATATGAGGTATTAAATAAAAGCCAATATTAATAAGATAATAGGATTTGAAAGAATATCACCACGTATTTTTAGGGAATGCTCTATGGAATTAATGGTTTTTCACAACTATTTAACATGAGTCTTGCAACAGGGCAAGTCCCAAAGGAATGGAAGATAGTTAAAAATTGTTGCACTTCACAAAGGGGACTAAAGCTACAAATTATAGGAACAGTTTGTTTGTCTGGGATTGTTGTTAAGGTATTAGTGAAGTTGGTGAGGACTCAGAAGTGGGTTGATAATAGCAGTATTCTTTATAATAGTCTGCATGGTTTGTTAGGGGGAAGGTCATGTTTCAGCAATATGCTTATGTATTACATAAGCATATTGTCATATGACAAACTAGTAGCTAAACTGAAACAGATGGGATTAGATAACAGGCTGGTTAGCTGGATAGTGATTGGCTGTCAGACAAGTATCAGCAGGTTGTATATAGAGGAGTGGTATCTCAAAAGAGGAAGATAACTAGTGGATTGCCACAGAGATCTGTTTTGAGACCATTATTGTTAATAACATTGGGACAGGTTTAACTGGAGATGTGAAGCTGTTTGCCAATGGTGCAAAGTTGGGAAGGGCTGTGAGAGATGGATCAGATGCTGTGGACTTGCAGAAGGATCTGAATAGGTTATGTGAATGGGCAAATGAGTGGAGCTATCAATTTAATGTTACAAAGTGTAAGGTCTTGATAATTGGTAGGAATGCAGAGTGTTCAATTAATGGAGAAATTCTGAGGAAGGTGGAGGAGATGAGAGATCTCAGAAGAGACTACAAGTTTTGGAGTCACATTACTAAAATTGTGGTGACATCCCAGTGGATTATGACAGTGATGAGGAGGACATTGACATGTAGGGGCAAACAGGTTGTGGTTCCTTTGTATAAGGCTTTAATCAAGCCACATATGGACTACTGTGCACATATTTGGTCACCTGGTTTTCAGGGGGGAGAAAGTTTAAGTTAGTTTCAGGTTTATGGAATGTCAGATACGAGGAGAGAGCAACTGAATGCAATTTATAGAGCCTTGTGAATAGAAGAAGAAGAAGAAGAGGTGATATGATTGAGACATTTAAGTTGGTGCAGGATTGTTACCAGATTAATGTGGAGAAGATATTTCATAGGGTAGAGGGAGGCAGGTGTAGAATTAGAGGTCAGGAAGCTGTATGAAGAGGGTGTGAGCAGAGGAGTGAGAAGCAGGTTTTTTGCATGGAGAGTGACTAATTAGTGGAATGTATGCCTGAAAGTGTGGGAACTGTGAATGGGTTCAAGGCATGGTTTGATGATCTGTTAGCATGGGAGAATATAGACCTCCCACAATGAGACCTTTCACTTCATGGAAGTCAGTTGTTAGTAATAATACTTATTATTATAACTATCTTGTACACCCCCACCCAAAGGACATGTCAGAAATTTGATGATTTATATTTTGTTATGTCTTATAGTTGCCAGTGCTTAAGTGATACACTTTTATCGCCAGAAACAATCTTGGAGTGATGAAAATGGAATATGATGCAAGAGACCATGCACTATCTAGCTGAGCTGGCACATGGTCAAAACTGTTATACTGAAACACAGTGATAAGGGTTTAATGCTTGTGTCACTCATTCTTAAATACTTATGATCAGTGCTTTTTTGGGGATGTTATGCAACAATACGATGTACCAGCTCCTTTATTAAACAGTGACATGGACTTATGAATGTGGTATGTTTAGAAATGTGTAATATTCAATAATTTTTTTACACATTTATCTAGTTCAAATAAGTTTAGTTATTTAATGAAATTTGCATTTTTACTGTTAAGATATTTGATATAACTATTTTTAGAATTTTAAATTACATTCATGTTTATATATTAACACAGTCATGCCAGGCTGTGTCTAGCACAAGTTGTGCATCTAGCAGATCTGTACTGTATTTTAATGCTACAATAAAACTTTTACTTTGTTTAGTTTGCAACTATGCCGTTTGGTGTTCATTCTAGTTGTTTGTAATTACACTAAATACTCTAATTGCTGTATTTGTCACAGTATTTTTTATGCTATTCTAAATATAGTATACATTAATTGTTTGTGTGTTTGTGCTGTTTTTACTTCTACAATAAAAATTGACTTTGTTTTGCTTGCATCTGTGCAGTATGCAGTACGGTTCTTGTAAGGGGGGGGGGGTGTCACTATGTAGGATCATTTTCGTTCTACTACTAATTGTAGTTCTAGCCAAGTGAAATTGAAGGAAAGTTGGATAGTTGATGGATTGCATTTGAAGGGTTTTTGGTATTGAGCATTTAGAAAGGCTGTTGTTTGTTGAGAAGGCAGAATCAAGAGGTTAATATAACTAATGATCTAAGGATACTAGTGAAGCAGATAGTGTAGCTAGATGAGTTGTATGACAAGAGGAAGATGGATATGAGATTAAAGATGTAGTTGTAGCAGCACAAGGTAATGGAATGCATAAAGGTGAGGATGAGACAAGTATGAATGGCAACCAGAGCCAGGATCAGGTGAACAGGAGTGGTCAGACCAAAGATAGAGGTATGGTATAGCAGATATAATATAGAATGTTGGTGCTAGTAGAATTGTATGAGAGACACAGGGATTGTTATATTTGTATAGAAATGTAAGGAGTATTCAAAATAAGAGAGCTGAGTTTGTTGTGTTGATTGAGTGAGTATGCCCAACGATGATTGTTATAAGTGAAACTTGGTTGTCTGAGGATGTGATGTCAGGATTAGAAATGGAAGGATATTAAATTTCCCAGAAGTTTAGGAAGGCAAAAAGAGAAGAGGGTATGTTGTTAATGATTGCAAAGAAAATGTGTCCACAAAGTGTGAAAATTGATACTACATGCACAGATTTTGAATCTATGTAGTGTGAAGTTGAAATTAACAGGCTAGTATATCTGATAGGATGCTGTTATAGGCCAGGGAATATAGAGAATACCAATTGTGAAATGTTTAGGCAAATTGGTTGAGCATGTAAAAAGAACACACGTAATAACCACAGTAATAACTATTTAATTCGTAAGTATTTCATTACAAGTATCTTGGGACACCATCAGTACAGTAGTTCAAATAATACTAGGAATAACATACAGTTAGGGTGCATTACAATGGAATCTCAATATGCGTGCAGTAATGTGTTATAGAAGTAAATAAAATATAACTGGGAAAAAAAAAAATATATATATATATATACTCATCATCATCAAATTCCTGCCATGTACCCTCAAGGGGTGTACAGGATATGATAGTACTACATGAAAAAAAATTACATCATTACTAACTTCCTATCTACAATTTTCCTCCGAATCAGTCTGTTACTTGTCAAGACTCCAACATTATCAGATCTTATATTTCTATCGTCTAAGGCACTTTGTACCGTATCAATCCACCTATATCTTGGTCTTCCTCTGGGTCATTTTGCTGCCAACCTGGCAGAGAACACTTGTTTTGCTAATCTTTCTTCGCCCATTCTGTTTAAGTGACCATACCACCTGAGATTAGCTCTGCTAATGCATTCCTGGATGCTAACAATGTCAAGTTCTTTCCTAATATTCTTATTTTTAATATGACATTGCCATTAATGCCATCTGTTCATGCCTCTAATCTTTCTCAGGACTCTCATATCTGCAGTCTATAGTCTTTGGTCAAGTGTTTTACTTCTGACCCAGCTCTCAGATCCATAAGTTAAAACTGGTTTGAACACTGTCTTGTATACAGCTAATTTAGTGTTCCAACTAATTTCTCTCTTATTCCATATGAATTTATTCAATTGACTTCCCACCATACCAACTTTGCTGATTCTGTTGTCTATTTCTATATTTAATTTACCATCTTCACTAAAAATCGTGCCTAAGTAGCTGAAATGTTTTACTTGTTCCACAGGTTCCCCATTCACAACACAGTTGATATTTTCAATGATTCTGCCTATTTTCATTGTCTTTGTCTTTTTATTGCTGACCTTCATACCATATCTATTACAACAGTTATTCAATTTAGTCAGAGAATCTTGCAGACTTGTAGCGGATTTATTTAGAAGTATAACATCATCCGCATAAAGCAAAGAGCTGACATTAACATCTCCAATTTTGATATCATGTTTAATACCACTTTCCTTCATAATGTGATCCATATAGATAATAACAGAGAGGAAAATGTACATCCTTGTCTCACACCAAATTTAACATTAAATCATCTTCCTGTATTTCCTTCAATTCTAACTGCTGACTTACAACTCAAATAAAGACTAAGTATTGCTTGATATAATGCCCCATTGACACCATATAACTGCAGCGTATTGAATAGCTTCTTTCTTGGCACCTTATCATATGCCTTTTCCAAATCGACAAAACTTAAATACAGGTCTTTGTTATATTCCCATTCTTTCTCGACTATTTGTCGTAAAGTGAAGATCTCAACCTGACAGCCTCTATTCAGCCTGAATCCAGCTTGTTCTTCACCAAGCTTTTCTTCCACAATTCTTCTCAACCGTTTCTCAAGTATACTTACATAGATCTTGCCAGGAACACTCAGTAGGGAAATATTTCTGTAATTCTCACATTCAGTTTTATTTCCCTTTTTATATATGGGTACCATGAAAGCTCTACTCCAATCATCAGGAATTCGTCCCTGTCCAGGCTTTCTGAACTATGCAGTGCAGCCACTGTAAGACTCTTATACCACCATACTTCAGCATTTCTGGTCGAATATCATCTACTCCTGCTGCCTTTCCACATTTCAAGCCGTTGATGGCTTTTTCTACTTCAAGTATCGATATGTATTCCTGACTGCATGCTTGGTCAGTGTTTTTTTACCACTCTGCTGCCATCACTGCTTGTTTCATTTAGCAGTTTTTCAAAGTAATTACTCCATACTTCAAGGATATCTTTTTCTCCCGTTTTCATGTCACCATTATCATCTCTAACTCTTTTACAGCACTCTTTCCTCCATTCCTAAGCTTCTTCGACAACCTCCGGAATATTTTGTCACCTTCTTGTTATGTATTTTCTATATTCTTGCCAAAGTCCTCCCATGACTTTTGTTTAGCTAGTTTTACACAGTGTTTAGCATTCTTGCATTTGTCTCTGTATTCTCTAAGAGCACAAGCTGACTTATTTGTCAGGAACTTTTGTTATGCTTTCTTCTTTTCCTTCACTGCCTCTTTAACTTCCTGTGTCCACCATGGAGTTCTAATTTTTCTATCCGTGCAGACAACTTCACCACATGCCTCTCTAGCTGAATCAATCAGAGCTTTCTTCAAGGCATGCCAATGAATCTCCAAGGTTTGATTCCTGTTCTCAAACTCTTTCATTTTTTCTTGAATAATGTTTGCATATTTTAGTCTACAGCTCACATCTGAGAGCTGCTCAACTTTTATTTGCTTTAACACTTTCTTACATGTCATGGGATCTCATAAATGCCAGGTAACATCAGAGGTGAGAGTGTCTCCTTAGGAGAAGGTAACAAGTTATAGATTTGGTTGATAGGTTTGTAAGTAGTGGCAAAATTCTATTTCTTCATAATTTTTGAAAGACGTTCGGAGATGCTTTTGACGTAAGGTATGGGAATCTTATGGACTTCTTCTTGTCTGGGTTGATATGTGAGAAGGTGACTGATGATTTTTTGAGTTATTTTAAGATTATATCCATTTAGTATAGCTGTATTTTTGATAATTTCTAGTTCTTGGTTTAGAGAATCTTCAGAGGAGCAGAATTTGTGTGTGCTCTGGAAACTAGTGATTTAATGATGCCAAATTTCTGAGATCAGAGTTAAAGATCGGTACTATCAATGTAAGAAGCCTGAATGGCAAAGAAATGGAGCTAGTTGAGGAATTAGATAAGTACCAGATCGACATAATAGGGGTAACTGAAACAAAAAAGACCAAAACTGGTGAGATCTTTCTGAGCAAAAAATACAAAATGTTATATTCAGGCAATGACAATCAAGGAAAAGAAGGAGTAGCCATAGTATTCAACACAAAATACGAGGCTAATCTTCTTGAATGGCAGTCAGTCTCAAGTAGAGTAATGTGGGCAAACATGAGAATGGGGAACTGGACAATGAGACTTATTTGTGCCTATGGTCCCACAGAAGGTTCTACTAAGGTAGAAGTGGAGGAATTTTTTGACACAATGAAAAAAGAAAAGTTGGTCCTTGTTGGGGATCTAAATAGCAGAGTAGGAAATGATTGTAAGACTTACAAAAATATTTTGGGAAAATTTGGAGAAAAGAGCAAAGCTAATAATAATGGCAAATATCTGTTGGATTTCTGCTCAGGACATGGACTGGTTATTACTAACACCATGTTCCAACATAAAAATGTGCACAAATTCACATGGAGAGAAGAGGCTAGGAATAAGAAAAGTCTCATTGACTATGTTATTGTTGATAGTGATGTTTTCTCCCTGGTGCAGGACACCAGAGTGTACAGAGGATTTGAAATTGGAAGTGATCACTATTTAGTCTTGAGCAGGATAAAATTGAATTTCATATTGAAAAGAATTACATGTAAGAAAGTTTTAAAGTGAATAAAAGTTGAGCAGCTCTCAGATGTGAACTGTAGACTAAAATACAGAAAGATTATTGAAAAGAAAATGAAAGAGTTTGAGAACAGGAATCAAACCTTGGAGATTCAGTGGCAAACTCTGAAGAAAACATTGATTGATTCTGCCAGAGAGGCATGTGGTGAGGTTGTGTGCAAGGATAAAAAAAATCAGAACTCCCTGGTGGACACAGGAAGTTAAAGAGGCAGTGAAGGAAAAGAAGAAAGCATATCAAAAGTTCCTGGCAAATAAGTCAGCTTTTACTCTTAAAGAATACAGATACAAATGTAAGAAAGCTAAACAGTCTGTAAAACTAGCTAAACAAAAGTCATGGGAGGACTTTGGCAAGAATACAGAAAATAAATATCAAGAAGGTGGCAAAATATTCTGGAGGTTGTTGAAGAGGCTTAGGAATGGAGGAAAGAGTGCTGTAAAAGGAGTTAAAGATGATAAAGGTAACATGAAAACGGGAGAAAAAGATATCCTTGAAGTATGGAGTAATTACTTTGAAAAACTGCTAAATGAAACAAGCAGTGATAACAGCACAGTGATAAAAAACACTGACCAGGCATGCAGTCAGGAATACATATCTATACTTGAAGTAGAAAAAGCCATCAAAGGCTTGAAATGTGGAAAGGCAGCAGGAGTAGATGATATTCGACCAGAAATGCTAAAGTATGGTGGTATAAGAGTCTTACAGTGGCTGTGCTGCATAGTTCAGAAAGCCTGGGCAGAGGGACGAATTCCCGATGATTAGAGTAGAGCTCTCATAGTACCCATATATAAAAAGGGAAATAAAACTGCATGTGAGAATTACAGAGGTATTTCCCTACTGAGTGTTCCTGGCAAGATCTATGCAAGTGTACTTGAGAAACGGCTGAGAAGAATTGTGGAAGAAAAGCTTGGTGAAGAACAAGCTGGATTCAGGCTGAATAGAGGCTGTCAGGATCAGATCTTCACTTTACGACAAATAGTCGAGAAAGCGTGGGAATATAACAAAGATCTGTATTTAAGTTTTGTCGATCTGGAAAAGGCATATGACAAGGTGCCAAGAGAGAAGCTATTCAATACGCTGCAGTTATATGGTGTCAATGGGGCATTATATCAAGCAATACTTGTCTTTATTTGAGTTATAAGTCAGCAGTTAGAATTGAAGGAAGTACAGGAAGATGGTTTAATGTTAAATCTGGTGTGAGACAAGGATGTTCATTATCCTCTCTGTTATTCATTATCTATATGGATCACATTATGAAGGAAAGTGGTATTAAACCTGATATCAAAATTGGAGATGTTAATGTCAGCTCTTTGCTTTATGTGGATGATGTTATACTTCTAAATAAATCCGCTACGAGTCTGCAAGATTCTCTGACTAAATTGAATAGCTGTTGTAATAGATATGGTATAAAGGTCAGCAATAAAAAGACAAAGACAATGAAAATAGGCAGAATCATTGAAAATATCAACTGTGTTGTGAATGGGGAACCTGTGGAACAAGTAAAACATTTCAGCTACTTAGGCACGATTTTTAGTGAAGATGGTAAATTAAATATAGAAATAGACAACAGAATCAGCAAAGCTGGTATGGTGGGAAGTCAATTGAATAAATTCATATGGAATAAGATAGAAATTAGTTGGAACACTAAATTAGCTGTATACAAGACAGTGTTCAAACCAGTTTTAACTTATGGATCTGAGAGCTGGGTCAGAAGTAAAACACTTGACCAAAGACTATAGACTGCAGATATGAGAGTCCTGAGAAAGATTAGAGGCATGAACAGATGGCATTAATGGCAATGTCATATTAAAAATAAGAATATTAGGAAAGAACTTGACATTGTTAGCATCCAGGAATGCATTAGCAGAGCTAATCTCAGGTGGTATGGTCACTTAAATAGAATGGGAGAGGAAAGATTAGCAAAACAAGTGTTCTCTGCCAGGTTGGCAGGAAAACGACCCAGAGTAACACCAAGATATAGGTGTATTGATACGGTACAAAGTGCCATAGACGATAGAAATATAAGTGATAATGTTGGAGTCTTGACAAGTAACAGACTGATTTGGAGGAAAATTGTAGATAGGAAGTTAGTAATGATGTAAAATTTTTCATGTAGTACTGTCATATCCTGTACACCCCTTGAGGGTACATGGCAGGAATTTGATGATCATGAAATTTCTGAGATGGATGATGAGCAGAAGAATTGTGAATGTAGCGACCTGAAAATGTAGGCTTGTGATAGACAGACGTGGCGATGGAACCATCTTCTTTTCTTTGAATGTGTAAATCCAGAAAGGAGATACCCTGTGGAGATTCTTTTTCTAGCATAAAGTTAATGCAAGGTGAAGAAGGTTTATTTTATCTAGAAACAGTTGTAATTCCTGTTCGGGATGATCCCAGACTGCAAATACTTCGTCGATGTATCGTAACCAAATTTTTGGTTTGGGTTCAAAAGTGAATATTTTTTCTTCAAGGTGTTTTTTAGTGATGAATTCACCACAGGTTTCGTTATATAAAAATGTAAAAAGAAGGTGATCCTGATGGGAGAGTTTAATTATAGGAATATAGAATGGAAGGAGGAGATAGTATACAGGAACAAGGAGAGCGAGTTTGTTGAATTTCTGAGGGATAAATATCTTAACCAGCATGTGACTGAATCAACTAGAGGATTCAGAGATTTAGATTTGGTGATAGCTTCACAAGATGTAGTGGTTAATGAGCTCTTGACACTGCTGCCAGTTGGTGAGAGTGATCATGAAGTAGTTGTTTGGGAAGTAGTGAAACAAGAAAAGGTTACTGCCAAAAACAGATATAAAGTTGAGTGATTAATGGAAGTTTTGCAGTCAACTAACATCAGTATGTTGAGTAGATGAGCTGTGCAGAAAAGATGTTGAACAGTACATGGTAATTCATAAGGCAGTATCTCACACAAGCAGTGTATAACTGTATACCATGGGTTAAGTGAGTAAATAGAGTAGGAATGAAATGGATGAATAGTGAAATCATTCAAACTGTGTTGGAAAAGAAAATGCTATGGAGGAGGTACAAGACTGTCGATGGTGATCAAATTCATGAATAGCATAAACTGAAGACTAGGAAGGTGATGTGTATGGTAAAGAAAGAAAAGGTGCAGTATGAGAGAGAGAGAGAGATTAGCAGGTCAGGCCAAGGTTAATTCCAGGGAATTCTTCCATTATATGGCAAGCAAGAGAAAAATAATTATGGCAGGTTGACACTGGTGGATAGTCATAGCAGCAGAGTGACCATTGTAAATTATATAGTGGAATTATTGGATGAGCATTTTATCACTGTATACTACTAGTGTAAATGATTCCCTGCATTGTATAAAAGGGAGACAAGTATTTAGGAGAATTGAAAGTGAAAGAATCAGAGGTATATCAGGTGTTGATTGGGTTCAATGTTAATAAGACTGCAGAAATGGATGACAAATCACTACATATTCTTAAGGAATGTGCACAACAGTTAGTTATTCCCTTGACATGATTATTTAATGAAAGTCTTGCAGTGGGTGGAGTGGAAAGAAGGCAAAATAGTAACACTCCATGAGCATGGTTCTAGGACAGAAGTTTCCATTTATAGACCAGTCTGTAGAATACCGTATATGGTACTAATGTACCATTGGTCGATCAACCAACCTCTCTTGTATGGGCTCGACATAAGAAAGAAAAAAACAACCATATAATGGGTTGATGGACCTAGCATTCTTTGTGATGGTCAGCATTGTAAAGGGTCTTGTTTTAGCAATTTACTTGCATTTTATGATAAGATGATAAGTGTGTTAGACAAGGGAGAAACATATACAGTGATATTCTTGGACTTTGCAAAAGCATTCAATAGATTACCACATGATAAGTTGGTGTATAAGCTGCAGATGATGGGAAATCAAGCCAGCTGTATTGGAAAAGAAAATGCTATGGAGGAGGTACAAGACAGTCGATGGTGACCAAATTCATGAATAGTATAAACTGCAGACTAGGAAGGTGATGTGCATGGATAGATTGGAGATTGGCCTCTAAATGATACCAGCAAGTTGTGTATGATGGAGTAGTGTCTCAAAAAAAGAGGGCAACCAGTGATATGTCCCAGGGTTCTGTTCTTGGGCCCTGCTGTTTAACTTATTTGTAAATCATGTGGACTGACTGGGGATCTTCGGTTGTTTGCTGATGATGCAAAGTTGGGAAAAATTATAAGTAGCACTGCTGATATTAATTCCCTTCGGGAAGATTTGAATATACTTTTGACTTGGACAAAGGAGTGGGATTTTAATATTAATAAGTGCAAGATATTGCATTTTGGAGCACAGAAATATAAGGCTGCATACTATATTGATTGTGCCATACTACAGGAAAGGGATGAGATTCAAGATTTGGGAGTGATAGTTGACAATAGACTGAAGTTTAAAGGGCATATTGCAAGTGTTGCAAAGACTGCATATTGTAGTGCTGCTATGATACAATGTACTCTGACATGCAGAGTTAAGGAGTTCAGACCACACTTGGATTATTGTGCTCAGATTTGGTGGTTTTTAGTGTGATGTAGAAACATTGGGGAGGGTCCAGAGAAGAGTGACTAAGACAATATCAGGACTATGGAATGTTAGCTATGAAGAGAGAGAGAGAGAGAGAGAGAGAGGTTGAAGGAATGTGGATTGTAGAGTTTGGCAGATAGGAGGAAAAGAGACATTTAAGTGGTGAAGAGATTTTATCGGATTATTCCAGAGGGGATTGTAAAAATAGTAGAAAGCGAAAGGGGAAGAACCAGAAACCATCCCTGGAAGTTGTGTAAGAGTGTGGTGAAGAGGGGTTTGAGGAGTAGATTTTTTATATGGAGAATTGTCAGTGAATGGAATGCATTACTGGAATATGTTGTTAATTCAGGGACTGTTAAGGATTTTAAGATTTAGTGTGATAAAATTTGTTGTCAGTTGAATGAAGCTCCCATGATGAATCTGCTGACTTCATGGAGGGTATAATAATAATAATATATTCCAGATTATTTTAACAGAAAGCACAGAACCAATTCTCCTGTCTTGCCTGAAGATCAAGTACAACATGAGTTAATTTGTCTCTTATCCTTGCAAACATGTAAATCATTTTACTAGGTTATATCCAACTTTTAGGAAATATTAAAAACAAGTGAGAAAATGAGTACAGAGTTAACTGCAGAGGCTGTATGTCAAAGACTTTTTTTTTTTTTTTTCATCCTCATGATGATATCAGCATCTAACAGGAAGAAATAGCTGTAAATGACTGGATAAGTTTCTGGATTGCTGTTAATAAAAGTGTAACTTCTGTGTGAAGTATAACTGGCTAAATTATCAAAATAAGAGACTTGGATGCAGGACCATTGTTAAGGTATATGCTACCTCTACATTCAAGAAAATATGTAGATTTTTTTAATAATTTTTTTTTTTTTTACTGACTGAGGTACAATTTTGCTGTATTTTACAGCTCTGTAAGCTTGCTTCTAGGCAGTCTTCGTTGCTTAGCAAGCTACAACTCTGCTTAGATGTGCATTGTATAAAGAAATGGAAAGAACTGGTTAGTTGCTTATTTTGACAAAAATAAACAGCAGCAGCTACTATCTGGAAGAAAAAAAATGTTATCACACTGTGAAGTAACAATATAGGTAAATACTTTTTTAGTTTCTTTCATATCCTTTAAATCTTCAATTTTTTCCTGTTAACAAAGAATGAGTACTGGCACCTGTTTTTTTTACAAAAAAAACTGCTTATGACTATTAATAATCATAAACATACAGCTGCCAAATATTAAAAAAATATATTTAAGGTAAGAAAACTTACCTTAAAATGAAAATTTCACTTCACAAGAATTTCAAACATAAAATTTGTTTAAATGAAATTTTTATTTTGAAGGATTTTCAGGAAATAAATTTGCATGCATTTCCTGCACTTGAAAAAAAAAAAAAAAAAGATTTTTTTTCCTGCACATTAGAGAGAAAGGCAGAATAATTCCAATTTCTGGAATGATATGTTTATATAATAGCAGAAATTGTTATTCTTTTGCAGCTTTATTTTTGATTTGGCTGGTGTGAATTTGTATGGTGAAGTTGTATGGGCTTGATAAATGCAACATGCCATTACATATAGAAATGTCTTTAATGATATATTTCAAGCAATTACATATACAAAGGGCTCCCAGTCAGTCAGCCACTAACATTACTTTTAAAACTTTCATAGCAAAATTTTTAGTCTTTCCAACTTTGAACTGAAAATTATACAGAGAAAATTATTATTGTTCCATTTTATAAGGCAATAATAAGGCCACACCTGAAGTACTGCACACAGATCTGATAGCCTGGATTTCTTGGTGATGAAGAAGCAGTAGAGAAGATCCAGAGACAAGTGACAAAGATTGTGGCAGGTCTGTGAAATGCTTCCTATGAGAATAGATTGAAGGTCTGCTCCAAAAACTAGCTGATAGGCTTAAGAGAGGAGATATTATAGAAGCATGTAAGTTATTAAAGGGGTTTTATATGATTGACACTGATGACTTTTTTTCAGTACAGTGCACGAGGGGAGAGAATTGAGGGGTCTCTCCTAGAAATTATGTAAGAGTGTGGTTAACATTGATGTTAGGATGAAATTTTTTGCTTTTGAATTCTTGTTATAGTCTGTTCTGTAGTTTAAATATTGTGCAAATACTAGCGTATGAGTTCATGCCAGTATCTAATGGCAGAACTATGTGAGTCAGGTAGACTATAACTGAGGTTGCTATTGATGTGAGCAGAATCCAGGTTTATTTCTTGATTCTCTCACAATGAGTCTTCTGACTCCATGGACACTCATTGTAATAATAATAATGATAATGTTTTGGAATATTGTAAACAAGAATCCTTTAATGATTTTATTAACATGTTACTTTTATATATTACAGATTACCTTGAATAATTCAGATGTTGCACGTGAATATATAAAGAGTTTACAGAAGAGCCTTGAAGTGAGTTTAGGATTTGTCATCAGTAATTAGTAATTATTTATCCATTTATACTAAAAATGGTGAATTTCTTACCTGAATAAAATAGGATGCATATACTAAAAATGTATTTTTTGATGCTGAATTCGGAAATGACTTGAAGTTTTTTTATCACTAATAGTTTGTGATTAATGTGAAATTTTAAATTTGAAGCATAGTTTTTTGACTAATATGAAGCTTTTTTTTTTTTACTTCTTAAAAAAAAAAAAGGACCATCCTTATTTTGTAATACAGACAAAATGTACTACAGTTTTATAGCTTCTCAAGAATAAGATTCAGATAAAAAAATTCATCAGATTATGGATTTACATAATCTGATCAATTACAGTAGCCACAAAATATTTAATTTCTCATTGTATATTTTTTTTGTATATCTGACCCATACACAAAAGGTAACAAGACCTATAGTAGATCAGTGCTATGTTGTGTGGGCAAGAGGATAAGAAGAAAGGAGAAATCTGTTCACATTTTTTGTGAACAAAAGGTTGTATTCTTTGTATTCTCTTGAAAAGGTTGTATTCTTTGGGGAAGGCAGAGTTGGTTCCGAAGAACAGAAGTAGATGGAATGTGAAAGAGGAGGCAGTGAAATTGGTTTGGTGAGTTTCAAGATGGACTGTAAAATGGTGCTGGTTAGCAGCAGATTTTGTTTTAATGATTTTGAAGGCAAGGGGAGGAATAATAGTGGCAGTTCACCAGAGGTCCATAAAAGTGTCTGTATAAGAGGCACAAAGCAGAAACTAAACATCTGTGAGAGAGAGACGTGAAGTGGATGTCAGAGGAGGGATCATTAACTGGATTGCCTTCTTATGGATAAAATTGAGCAATCTTAGAAAGTATTTTGGTGCACCACCTCAAATATGAGAGCAGCATTTCAAGGTTGGGCAGATTTGGAATTTGTATAGAGTTAGCAGCTGTGAAGGTGTGAAGTAGTGTTTTGTGCAAAAAAAAGTGCTATTAATGCTCAAATCAAATAAGAAGTTACTGTAATTTGCATCACCTCTTATCTTGATTGTGATTTACCCACCAAAGAACACATATATCAGGGAATATATCAGATATTATAATAGTCCAAAACAATTAATATTTCATTACTAGTTTCCTCCGAACAACTTTATTCTTACCAATTTGGCCTGAAATTTGTGAGATGTGTTTGATTGATCAGCTGTTATATTTTGCACTTTGTATACACTCTTAACTGCTTTATTCCACATTTTTTGGTTATCCTCTAGGACTTCTGGAAATTGCAAAGTCCTAGAGTAATACAGGATACACTGGATGAGTCTTTTCACTTTGGGTGCTCTATATAGTCATGAACTTAAAGGGTGCATTAATTTCAACTTTTAAAGAAAAAGTTGAAATTGGTACTCTTTAAATCTGTAGGCCAGGTAAGCATATTGTGTAAAAGATTGGTCCCATCATGATTTGTCCAAGTAAGATCCTAATCGTATGGATCATAAGTGGAGGAATCGGAGAGTAAGAGTGAAATCTTAGACATGTAATCAGCATTCATGATGACAGTTGAGTTGCCTTTGTCACTGTGTAGTATTAAAATATCATTGTTCTTTTCAAATAGAAGGAGCTATTTTTTTTTCTGAGGAGTTGATGTTGCTTTTAGAAGAGCGAGATGTAAAGAAAAGAATTGCAGTCTTCAGTCTGATGTCATTTACAACAACTTGTGGAATTAAATAAAGAGCCTTTTCTACATTGCAAATAAAGTCTACTTTAGGAATGTGGTCTGGCATGAGAGCAAATTGAAACCTTTCTTTAAAATACTAGCTTTTGCTTTTGTCAAATTATGATTTGATATGTTTACTAATGCTTTTTCATTGGGTAGGGTGACTTTTGAAATGAACTTTTTGTTGTAAAAAGCATTAAATTTTTTGATTTGCCTGTTTTCAATGGATAAAAGAAATTGCTGTTGTTATAAGAAGAGCTGATCATGCTGGCTAAAAAACACCATATGTCGGCATATATGTAGTTTGCTAAAAAAGAGTGCAACTGAAAAATAAAGAATTGATTTAGCCAAGAGTATACCTTGTGGATTACACCTATCGTGTAATAGGGCAAACAACTTTTTTGATGGTCCGTTTATAAAATGGAAACATTCTTTGAAATATAAAAACTTGGGGATTATGTTATTGTTCTTACATCTCTTTAGAAATGTGAGCTGGTTCAATAGTTTATGACAAAAGATTAATTTTGAAAGTCACCCTACCTGATGAAAAAGTGTTAGCAAACATCTCAAATCATAATTTGACAAAAGTGGAAGCTAGCATTTTAAAGAAAAGTTTCAATTTTGCTATCATCACACCAGAACACATTCCTAAAATAGATTTTATTCGCAACATAGTAAAGGCCCTTTATTTTATCCCATAAATTGTTGCAAATGGCATCAGACTGGAGACTGCTTCGTCTCTCTCTCTCTCTCTCTACATATCGCCCTTCTAAAAGCAACATTAACTTCTCCACTTCTCTCCATTCCTTCATCAAGATTGAAGGAATGGAGAGAAGTGGAGTGGAGAAAAAAAAAACATGGCTGCATAACATGATGTAATGGAGAGCCATAGTTGAAGGGAGAAATAGTTATAGGAATGTATTCAGAGACTTATAAATTTATCTGAAAGTAGTTATTTCTTCAGTTGGTGTGTGACCACCAGAAGATAATCTCAAAGAAGGCCTTAAATATTGTTTTTGTTATGGCTTAATGTGTGGTTATAGGTAGCCATTTTGATAGAAGAAAAGGATTATAGAAATATATTTGGAGACCTATGGATTTATCTGAAAGTTGTTATTTCTTTTTATTGGTGTGTGACCACCAAAGGATAATCTAGAAGGCTTCGAATATAGTTTCTGTCGTAAGGAAAAACAGAACTCAAGTTTGGAGAAAGCAAGTTCCACTACTAGCTCTATTATTTATATAACCATACATTTTTTCCTCTCAATGAATGAAATGAAGACGAATATTTTATCTCAAGCAGAAAGTTTGTGTTCGTTCTAAGCATTGTTTTTATGATAATGTATGTGTATTACAGATCACTGAAGACATGAAGAAAACGATTATTCAATTAAAGATAGGAACCAAATTTATGTAATGAAGTTTATGTTTAGAGAATAAGATAAACAGTTTACTCTAAGTATTTGCTCTTCATGTTTAACTTTTTGGAGGGAGGTAAATATTCCTGAGATAATTTGTACTCAAGCTATACAGAGGTAGGATTGTGCATATTTTTGTTAAGAGTGACAACTTTGAACTAGAGTGAGAGGATTCCTTTATTGGAACTGATTGTATTAAAATGCAATAGCTGCAAGTAATGAAAAATTGTTTAATCCTAGAGAGGATTAGTAAAGGAATTTGTTTCCATTGTTTTGTATATTGTTATTGGAATTTTTAATTCTGGAATTTAAATTCAAGTGGGTGAGAGAAAGTGTATTGTCTTGCAATTTTCTTAATGTAAATAATTATTTTTACATAATTATTTAATCAAACATTGTTTCTTTTGTATTGGAGGCCCAAATGACTTGAAAAAGTTACATGTTTAGTCTCTGGACCAGGGTTTCTGGACTATGTAAAAAAAAAAAAAAATAGTAGTTCAGATCCTGCTGTAAGCATGGATGTTTGATTGTCTTTAGCTGGAATATGAATTTCATTGCTCAATGTAAGATCACCACTCCACTTATTGGAGGCCTGAATTGGCTTGAAAAAGTTCAGTGCTTGGTCTCTAGAGCAGGATATCTGGACTACGTAAAAAAAAAGTAAACTAATAAAAAAATTACTTAACCGAAACATAGTATTGATGTATACATATCGGTTTCTAATTCAATGACCAATGTGTGTGTGTGTACATCAGTACTATGTAGATGTACGTAAACATCACTTATTCAGTGTATATGCAAAATACTTGGTCACATACATCACCATGTGTTCTAGGCAAGCGCTTCCCAAACTGTGGGCCGTGGCCTCTTTGGGGACTGTAAGTTTTGTTGAGGGGGGGGGGGGGGCATGTAATAATGAAAACAAATTTAAAATGTTTTAAGACTAAGTAGATTTTTTTTATCTTAAAAGAAGCATATTTAATTTTATTATCATTATTTCTTTTTTGTTATTTTTTATATTTTAATGGAAAAAATCACACATTGGTGTTGGTTCAGAAATTTTGCTTCCTGCATTTTGACGCTTAATGAATATTAGTAAATATATGCTTATTCATATAAGTTTCATTTCAAAGGTATTCATAAAAAGGCACAAAAAAAAGCTTACAAATGCAAAATCTCGAATATAAATTGTATTGAATAAAAATACAATAAATATTATAATAATATATGTCTGTATTATGAATTTTTTTTCGATGGGGGCCGTGAAATATTTTAATTTTTCCAAAGGGGGCCTTTACATCCATAAGTTTGGGAAGCACTGTTCTAGGCAACTATTTAAGAATGCTGCTGGTCAGTAATTATCATTAGTGTTGATCACAATGGATAAAAACAAAGATCTTTTGGAGTTTGATAAAGGGCTTTTTGTTGGTGCCTGTCTGGCTGGAGCAATGATTTTGAAATAGAGCTGATTGGATTCTCAAAAGGTGAGACATTCCAGGTGTTTAATCAATGGAAAAATAACCTACATTGATTGTCTAAGAGGCATAACTGTGGTCCTAAGACAGTCTGTCAGGAACATCTGAGAAGACTTGTACTGACAAACAGAACTTCCTGTGCGCATTCACTTGACTGAAGCATTTAATGAAAGCTGTTTCTCAACCTATATCTCACTGAACTATGGGCAGGAAATTGAAGAAATCAGTATTGGTAGTCACATACCTATACAGAAACCACTGATTTCTGTGAAGTTTCTAATGCAGTGGCCAGTATGTGTACTATAGTTTACAACCTTTTGTGGGTGGGGAAAAAAAAAAAAAAAACAGCCATCCTTATCAGGCATATGCAGTATAAGAGCTTTTTTCCACCTGAATACTGTTAGGTCAGATGCTGCTACATTTGTCATCCTATGTTTTTTGTCAACCATAACATATAACAGAAGTAATTTGGTCACAGTGTGTGGACATTGGTGGATTAATTGTGTGTTAACTTTCTGCTATTAGTAGTATAGAAAGTTTTGCTACTCGATTATAAAATAAATTATAATAGACAAGAAATTATAATTGTTGTTGTAATCCTTAACCCAAACATAAGCAAGCAAAGTTTGAGCATTAAGTATCTTTATGACATTCGTTTTGAATGTTTATATTGCTATGCAGACCAGTTCTGACTTTTACTGAAGTCTCATCAATGGAAGCTAGATCCAAGAAGAAACTGGGATTAAATCATATATTTTCCATGTACAAGTAGCATATCATTAAACCGCATTGGATCAGAAATAGTTATAGAAAATGTTTGCACTTGGTTACAAATAAATTATGATAAAAAAAGAAATTATATTCTTGTTTAATCCTTTATCCAGGAATAAGTGAGGTATCTTCACAATTGGTCTACTTGTATATAAGAGACTGTTAACTTGACATCAGTTGTCTCACATCCAAAAGATAGTGTAATTTGCATTAAAGGATGATAATAAGACAGCTGATTTGAAGTCAGACAGCTTCTATATACAAGTAGACCGGTCATAAAGGTACTTTATGCACAAATTATTATTATTATTATTATAATTATTATTATTCTTACTCCATGGGAGGCCCATCCTAGAAAACACCAAGTCTATTACATTACTTCTTGAACTCATTGACCATTCTGCACCACTCTATCAGGCAATACATTCCACGGTTCAACCATCCTCCATGCAAAAAAACTACTCCTTACCTTCTTGCTCATGACTTCCTTTTGCAACTTCCAGGGATGGCCTCTTGTCCTCACTCCTTTCCCCTGTTCCACTAAGCAAAAGAACTCCTCAGTGTCAACCCTGTAACTACTGCTCAATAGTTTAAAAGTCTCAATCATATCACCTCTTCTCCTTCTATCAACCAAACTGTACAGTCCACATTCCCTCAGCTTCTGTCTTCATAACTAACATTGCACAGTCCTGATATCATCTTTGTTATCTGCCTTTGCACTTTTTCCACAGTAAATTTTTCCCCTTCAAATCCTGGGGACCAAATTTGGGCACAATAGTCCAGGTGTGGTTTGATCAGGGCGTTATACAATGGAATGATAACGCCTTTATCTCTATAGGTCAGCATCCTTCTCAATATTATAGCAATTCTTTGGGGTTACCTTCACCACCTTTGCAATATGTTCCCTGAATTTCAGATTTCTGTTAATCATCATCATCCCTGGATCCCTTGCCATCCCCACTTCCTCCAGTACAGCCCCTCCAACAGATCATGCAGCCTCAAATCGATGTATTCCAAAATTCAAGACTTGACATTTAGCTGCATTAAACTTATTCCTATTCATTTGCCCATCTATCATTTATTCAGATCCTCTTGACAGGCTATCACATAACTACTATCCCAGCTTCACATCTTCTGCAAACAACTGAATATTCCCTCTTGCAATCTATTGACAATGTCATTGATATAAAGGTTAAACAATACAGGTCCTAGTACTGATTTCTGTGGGACCCTACTTGTAACCTACTGCTTCCTTGATACACAACACTTCCTCATACACAACTCTCTGACACCTATCGGATAGCCAATCTTGAATCCAGTTCAGTAATCTGACATCTAAACCCATGTGCTGCAACTTAAATACCAGCTTATCATGTGGTACCCTGTCAAATGTCTTTGTAAAATCCAAAAAAAAAAATAGCAGAATATGCTTTTCCCTCATCAGCTACTCTTGTCACTTCATTATAAGAGGCAGTCATATTTTAAAACGAATGACCCATAACAAATCCATGCTGACTCTCACAGATAACATTACCCTCATCTTCCCAATGCTGTAGATCCCTCACTAATCTCTCCAAAATCTTAACAACTACTGATGAAATGCAACCTGGTCCATAGTTTGATACCTCCAGTCTGCTACCACCCTTATGCCATGGCACTAACTTACCTTCCTTCCGCTCCTTGGGCACCTTTCCCATGGGCAGACTTTCACTGAAAAGCCAGGTCAATGGAGTTGTCGGTTCCTTAGCACATTCTCTCAATATCCATGGTGAAATCCCATCTAGTCCCATTGCTTTACTGACATCCAGAGTGCTCAGTATTTGAAACGCTCTCTTCTTGCACTGCTTAATCCCAAACTTGTACTCTTCCTCTTGTGTTAAAACCCTAATAAAGTGTTCATTGAACAACTCCACTATGTCCTTTGCATTTAGTCACTCTGTTCCCATTTTTATCCAAGAATGTCATTCTTCCACAATCATTTCTCCTCCCTTGCCATATAGCTAAAATGTTCTTAGGATTTTCTTTGGATCTCAGGGCCAATCTTTCTCATATTCCAGTTTTTCTTCCTTACCATACTAGTCACTCTCCTGGCTTGAGTCTTATATTTTCATTCATCTGCTCTCCACCCCTCTCCTTATATCTCTTCCATAACCTCTTTTTTATCCTGCAGATCCCATTTGATATTGTTTGTCATCCACTTTACATCAAATTGTGTTCTCTTCTTCACTTGTAGTATACAACTTGCTATTGCTGCTAATAAATATTCCTTCACAAGTTCCCAAATATTGATGATATCTCACCCTTCCAATTCCTTCATCCATGGAACTCTCCCCAAGCTGATATCGAAGACTGTTATATTCACCTGCCTTATAATTCCACATACATTCCTTTCTCTTTGATACTCCTACATGTTTATTCATCTTACAAGTCAAAAACCACATGATCTCTCTCTCTCTCTCTCTCCAACTGGGGGGCAGAGATGCAGCTCAGTTATAATCAGCTCTTCTGAAGAATACCAAATTCAGAACTCTTGAATCTCGTGTTCCTTCTACTACATGTTATCTAAGGCATGTCCCTTGAGAATTCCAAAAATTCTATTCCCTTACTATTATATGCATTCTCTTCCTAATTTATACTGCTTTAGTTAAAATCTCCCATAACAATCATTCTTTTTGCACTTGCCAAGCTCAACTGCCTAAACATCTCTTGCTCTTCACCCTCTATGCTCCCAGGCTTATAGCAACACTCCACTAAATATCCTGTTCTCCTCACCTGTACCTCACACCATATGCTTCCAAAATCATTAGTGCCGTTGCCCTCCAAATCCTCCACTCTGAGAGGACATAAGTCATCACTTATCATAAGCAGTACCCCACTACTGCATTTGCCCTTCCTATCCCATTGAAAAATGTTATACCCTTCTACTTATATTCCTGTTAGTATATCTTCCGTCAACGACGTCTCAGAGATCCCAATAATCTTTGGACAGGCGGATACTATCAGCACCACCAATTTTTCCTCTTTATTCTGGATACATCTAGCATTAGTATAAAGAATCAAGACATTATAATTGTTTCTATACCTATCATTATCTCCTGCATACCCCAATGGATTCAGCGTTACCCAATGTATTCCCCCTTCTCCCAAGTGCCTACTCCCACAAAAGGCCACTCCTGCTGCCATCCACCCTGATTATTTTTGTTTCCCTACATTGACACACTGACTTGTTCAGAACAACATTCTCTCCAGACGCTCTGACCGAATCCAAAACTCTTGAACCTCACGTTCCTTCTATTATATGTTCCTTCCTCATTCAAATGCAAGCCATCTCTTGCATAGTTTCTTTCTGTCTTCAAATGCCCTCCAAGCATCCATGTAATCTAAGTCTCTCTTTCAACATGTTCTGACTATTGTACGATTCATTATTGATGCTCTTCTCTGTAGCTCTGCATTATCATACTTAGGCAAAACACTCGCCATCTTCCTTCCCTCAATCTTCTTCCATACATCCTCAAGCATGAACTCAGATCTCTTGCCACTTTATTCACATTGCCTCTCAAGTCATTCATACCCATCATCACAATCATCTCATCCACCTTTTCACTTGCTTAATTGCCATAGTCACACTATCTATTATTCCTGCAGGCAAACAGTCCTCTGGCATTCTATCTTGTACATCACGGATCATCAAGTCTCCATACATCACATCTTACCACTCTATTTCTTCCTTACTCACCTGCATTCCTCACTCTCTCTCCTCTGACACTTTCTTTCTTTGTTTCCCCCCTCACTTACCTGTCATCTCTCCATCCTTGGTTCTCCATTATGCTTGGATAAAGGATGAAAACAAGAATATACTAGCGCAAAAAATAGTGCAAATGTTTCAAATAATGAAATATTTGCACTAAGACATACTCAGAAGTAGTACTGATTTTTTGAGATGAAGAATTTATATGATTAAACCTAGTAAATTAATTTGATTTACACTGGCAGTAATGTTAAGACATCATCATCATCAAATTCCTGCCATGTACCCTCAAGGGGGTGTACAGAATATGATAGTACTACCTGAAAAATTTACATCATTACTAACTTCCTATGTACAATTTTCCTCCAAATCAGTCTGTTACCTGTAGACTCCAGTATTATCAGATCTTATATTTCTATCTTCTAAGGCACTTTTTTCCATATCATTCCACCTATATCTTGGTCTTCTTCTGGGTCTTTTTCCTGCCAACTTGGCAGAGAACACTTGTTTTGCTAATCTTTCCTCTCCCATTTAAGTGACCAGTAATGTTAAGACTATGTACCCAAATCAGTCATGTGGAGTAGTTGCCCTATTTAATTACATGATATCCTGTGAAGAATAGTGTTTGAAGGTAGGCCAGTCTTCATAGTGAATCACAGAAGCATTATTTATAGGAGACATGTTCATGAAATATAGTATAGACTCACTATTATGACTCATAGGAGCTAAAAAAAAATGTTTATTATAGTACAGAGAAAATGACTCAAGTTTTAAAGAGCTGAATAGTATTAGAATTGCCATTCTACTACCACTCAACTGTGATGCCTTCAGTCCACCTTGACTTGAACCATTTGTAGAAACATAAAATTTGATTTAATAATTACTCTCCTCTTTATAAACTGCTTAATGTAAACAGAAATCAGAGGCAAAAATTCTCACAGCATCTTCAGAGTCGGGATTAAACTGAAGGCTTGGGGGGAGGGATATCAAATTAATCCAGTTATATACTCTTTTGTACAGGTAGGAGAAATATAACTGTAGCAATGGATCCTTTATATTTTACTGCCACTTTACAAGCTTCTGGATGTGGAATAATATTTTGGAGAATATACACATAACATGAAATAACATACGTCCAGTCTTCTTAATAAAAGTCAAAAACACCTTAAATATGCCATAACAAAAGGTTATTATACATTTATTGAGAAAGACGTGCATTTCTTCTATAATGAATGTATTGGACAGCTGGTAGTGAAATGAACAACTATTCTCAATATATGAAAAACATAGTCATGAAATTACTTCATAAACTATTGTTTGCTGCATGAAAATGGATCATATGTATATATTTGCTTCCAAGAATTTCATTTGATCAAATTCATGCCATATGAATATTTCTACTTATTATTATCCATTATTCTGCAGATATAGCCTGCACAATGGCAGTGAAATATATACATGTATGTATGTTACAGAGAATTTGATGAATAGGAAATTATGCATAATCACTGGGAATTGTGAATAATTTTCTAAATATATTGGAGAATATGGTTAATATTTTTGAATTTATCAAAATCACTGGTCATTATTTATATTTCTTCAATATTAGATGGTTACTTGGATTAATGAATATGTTTTGACTGGTAAGCAGAGATTAGTCATGCAATGTCCTGATTATGCCACATCAAGCATTTACTAGTAGATAGAGGTTGGTCACATGACATCACATCATGCATATGTAACATAACCTTGTTATCACATTAGCAACAGAACTGTGAACAGAGTGTAATTTAGTGAATGAAGTTACTGAAAGTTTTGTATTGAGGATTATAATTTTTACTGTCCCTTTTAAAATGGATGTAACTAAAGTAGAACAAATGAAACAGCAATTTAATGCAAAGCTAGCCACACTGATCTCAGAAAAGGCTTCAAACAGCAGCTTTTTTTATGAAGAGAAAGATATTTAGAATTAAAATAATGCAACTTAACCAAAAAAAAAAAAACAGGGAAAATGCTAGTCAGTTATTAAAAATTAAAACAGTTTGATGTAATCAAAGTTGAAGATAATAACAAACTCATTTATCCAGTTTTGGATAATTCAACTATAAAATACCATCACCCCAAATAAACTTTTCCTTATCATACATGAAACGCATCTCTCACTTGGACATGGAGGAAGAAATGGAATGACTAAAGAAATATAAAATATTATAAGAAACGTAAAAACATGATTGAAGAAACCATTATGCTTTATTTGAATTTATATGAAGCTTGCTAAAAAAATTAAATGTTCCTTAAAAAGGATTGGTAGGTAGACCAATGATTTTTAATGAAATGTATAATTGATGCCAAGTCAACTCAATCAGCATTGAGGAATTCTTTAGAATTCCTTGTTTGCTACCTATTTTTTATTTTTATAAACTTTTATGCAATATAATTTTGGGTATATAGTTGTTTTTTTATTGTCACTTCAACATGGGAATGTTTTTTTTTTTTTTTTTTTTTTAATTTGACTGTGGTATGTATCTACTTTTGCAGTGTTTAAAGTATTGTATTAATTTTGTAAATTGTTTCTTCATTTTTGGATACAATCAATTTAATAAATTTGGCTTGATTATTTGACATTTTATTAATAAATTAAAAATTTAATTAATGATTACTTATTAAATTTTTTTCTCTATCATTTTGCCTTATTTGGACACAATCAAATTAGTTAGTCTTGAATTTCATGCTTTTTTTATGATTATTTATTTTTTTATATTTATCATATTATTATTATTAGTAGTAGTACGGGCAACTCCAAGAAGTCCTTAGACTCATCAAGGGAGGCCCTAACATCATGTCAAGAACAACTATTCAACATTCACACAGTATCTATCATACTTTGCCTTGAACTCATTTACAGTCATGGCACCCACAACAGACTCTGGCAGCTTATTCCACTCATTCACCACTCTCCAAGTAAAAAAAACCTAGCTCTAACACCCTTGCTAACTACACGCTTGCCCAGTTTCCATAGATGGCCCCTAGTCCTCCCACTACCAGTCCTATTCTCAAAAATATCCTCTGAATTAATCTTATAGAAAGAAACTCTTCAGTAATTTGAATGTCTCAATCAGATCACCCCTTTTCTTCCTATTAAACAATTTCTGCAACCCACAAATCTTCAACCTATTCTCATAAGGTTAACTCTGTAACAATAACTTGTTACAGAGGAACAATAACTTGTTTGTCTCTGCTCGTCAAAGTATTTTTCAGCAGCCAAGTGATTTGATGAGCTGATTTAGCCACTTTTGCGATGTGCTCCCTAAACTTCAACTCCCTATCCACCAACACTCCCAAATCCCTGGCCTCGTCAATCTCCTGGAGTAGAGTTCCACCAACATGGTATACTGCTGCTAATCTTTTCACCCCAAAATGCATAACCTTACATTTTGTCACATTAAATTGACATCCATTCTCCTTAGCCCAGCCCTCCAAACTATCCAAATCATCCTGCAAAATTTTGACATCCTGTGCATTCACTATTGCTCTACCCAACTTTGCATCATCAGCAAACAAATGAACAGTTCCTCTCAGATCCTTTCCTATATCGTTAATGAACAAATTAAACAGTGGTGGTCCAAGAACAGAACCCTGCGGCACACCACTAGTCACAGGCCGTCTTTTGGACTCCACTCCTGAACCATCCTCCTATCCATCTCACCAACATTATATCCATCTCCACATGCTGCAGTTTACTGATTAGAATTCCATGTGGTATCCTGTCAAAGGCCACTGTAAACCCATTACCCTTATCCAGTTCAGCCGTCACTGTGTTATAAAACGTGAGCAAGTTACCGAGGCATGATCTACCCTTCACAAAACCATGCTGTCCCCTATACAGTATTCCATTTTCATCTATCCATTCCTGTATTCTCCTCTTGACTATTTTCTCCAAGACCTTAACAATGATTCCTGATCGGTCGGTAATTTACAACAGCAGTCGTGGAACCTCCTTTATGCAGTGGAACTATTTTTTCTACCTCTTTCCACTCCCTCGGGACTAACCCAGACCCGAGACTCAAATTAAACAAAATGGTCAAGGGCACTGACAATTCTTTAGCTGCTTCACTTACGATACGTGCTGGTATTGACGTTGAGGTTTTATAATAGACTATTCACTTCCACTTCATTCACCACCATTCCAGTATAAGCTGTTGGTTTCTTCAATCCTGCAATGTCACCACCTGGATGATATACGCTTGCAAAGTGCTTGCTCAGTAATTCCACTATATCAACTGATTCAGTTACCTCCCTACCATCGGTATTCTTTAAAGTCATTCTGCCGTATACATTTTTTCTTTTACTTGCAACATATCGAAAAAACTGTTTGGGATTCTCTTTAGCCTGCATGATTAATTTTCTTTCATAATCCACTTTTGCTTTTCTTACCACACTTGTTACCCTTCTGGCCTGCGCTTTATGCCATTCATGTGCCTGCAGGTCACCTTTCTCCTTAAATTCCCTCCACAGTTGTTTCTTTTTTTGCAGCTCAAGCTTAATGATGTTATTCATCTATTTAACCCCTACTTGATTTACTATTCAGACTCTAGGTATACAGTCATCCATTGCCTCCTGCAAACATTCCTTAACCACCTCCCATGCACTATCAACATCCAGCCCTTGCAGTTTTACATGCCATGGCACTGAACCAAGCAAACTTCTAAGCTTGTCATACTTACAAGCCTGGTAATTCCAAATGTACCCTGTTTTATTTGAAAATTCCACACATTTAGCCACCTCCCAAGTCAAGACTCTATGATCACTCTTACCATTTGGTGGCAACATGGTCATATTCATTACAGCCAAATTCTCATATGTATTTATATCAATTACTAGGTCAAGCACTCTCTGACCCCCTTGGTATTTTCCATTACATGCTGTCGAAGATAGTTATCCCTTAATAACTGCATAAAATCCAATTCCTTCCTCCCATGTGTCCTCTTCTCCTTCCAATCAATGTTACCATAGTTGAAATCCTCCATAATAATTACCCTCCTTCCACTCATTGCTTCTGTTTGCTTATGCATACTATCTCCACCATCTATTCCATCACCTGGTCTATAGCAGCACCCAGTTGTATATTTTGTTCAGCTAGCCTCAATCTCACACCAAACAGCCTCAAATGTGCTCTTTTTCTCTATCCTGCAGTTCAACTTCTATTCTCCTTGGCTGCAGTTCATCAGCTATCATCAATAACACTCCCCCCCCCATTTATTCTTCCTGTCCCTCCTGAACACACTATATACCCCTCACATTCAATCGCACTAGCTATATCATCTTCTGTCAGCCATGTTTCACTAATGCCAATAATCTGTGGCCTGGAAGAGCCAACCAAGGCCAAAAATTCTTCCTTCTTGTTCTAATACTCCTGTCATTAGTATACATGAAATGCAGAAGCCCGTTAGTCCTACCCCTATTTTGATGCCTTATACTAACTATCCCATTCTAATTTGTTATCCTTCGTACTTGCTCGGGCATATTATACACATTCATACACTCAACTGCCTCCCTAAAGTCTGCATATCTACTCCCCCCCCCCTTAATAACTCTAGTTTCCCTGATTCTGCACATCCACTATATCTGGATTATATTTATCATATTAACCAGTAATGATCGGAAATTATGCATAATTGCTGCACATTTTTGATAAATAATAGGCTCATTCATTTTTATTAATCATATTTGTTATGTTAGATGATTATTCATAATCCCCTGAATTAATCAAGTTGACGGTAACATACATACACTCATACATACACAACAGCTTATAAATAATGGGTAGAAGCACAGAAATAACTATTCATAGCGGCCACTGAATCAGAAACTTCACAGAAACCAGTGGTTTATGTAGTTAGTTAGCATATCCGCTCTCCAGCCAAAAGGCCGCAGGTTCAAATCTCGCTGTGGGCATGGATGTTTGTGATTATCTGTGGAAATACTAGTGGCGTTAGATGACGTTGGTGTAGTTGTGGTCAGTTGGTGGATTGAGTGGTGGAGACAGAGCTGTAGAGTAGAGTTGCACCCTCCCTCGATGAGTCTTTGTACTCCCTGGAGGTGTCAAAATAATAATAATAGTTCATTGAGATATGGGTTGGGAACAGCCTTCATTAAATGCTTTGATCGGTTGAAGAAGTTCAGTTTGTCCATACAAGCCTTCTAAGATGACAGCAATTTTTTTACTGACAGACTATCTTAGAACCACAGTTATGCCACTTAGCCAAGCAATGTGGATTATTTTTCCACTTATTAAACTCCAATGATATCTCACCTTTTAAGAAACCAGTCAGCTCTGCTGTTTTCAAAATTGTGACTCTATCCAGACCCACAATAATCCCTATATCAAACTCCAAAAGATCCATTGTTTTTCCCTGACTTACTGACCGCAGCATTCTTAAATAATTGCCTAGAACACGTGGCGATGTATTTGACCAGGTAATTTCATTAATGCTGCGTAAGTGATGTTTATGCACATCTATATAAAGGTTTCTAATTCAATAGTTGACATGTGTAGTTTATTAAGAGACACTACTGTTTCATCTTAATTATGATTTTCTTATTCATCTTTATTTTTTTCATCTTCCACATGTGTAAGAGAAGGAAATAATACACAGCAATGCATCTATTGCTGTGTATTCTTGTCTTTGCTCTTGGCTAGCCATAGCAAGAAAGTATTCCAGTAATTTACTGCTAGGATTTACATTCAGATATATTTAATCTAATAACATTTCCAATGATTTCTGGATTCTTCTTTTCTGTTTATTCATAGCACTAGTGTAAGATTTCAGATTCATTCAACAAAGCTTGATAACTTTCTGTTAAGGCATTATGTGGATCAGCTGAAGATGGTACATGTGATGATAGAGCTCAGGACTCACTTCTGGTATTCTCTAACATGCTTCTCAATGCATTGTTTGCTAGATTTTTCAGTCTGTCAATAGTATGGTGTCCTACAGTCACACCATAGTTGATAATTCAGTGATATTTCAGTGAGTTGTGTGTGTGTGTGGATTGAATGCAAATTCTAGCATTAATTTATCTGAATAATTCCATATTTTTTTGCCACCTTGCTAATTTTTTATTTTGTCTATTAATTCTTTCTCTTACACCTGCAGAAGGCTTATGCAATTTCAGTCAGTGTGAATTGAAGGTATCAGAATGGCAAAATTCACATCAAAGTTTTTTTAAATCTCTGCGGTGATTCTCTGTGCACTCTTAATGAATGGATTCATTATTTACTATGGGTTTGTTATAATGAGCATCTGCTGAACTACCGGCTCCTATACTATTAATGTAGTAATAGCTAGTAGAACACGAGCCTCACCCAAAATACCTTGGAGCGAGCCTGGACAGAAGCCTAACCTATAAAAGGCAGATCACCAACCTGTCCAACAAAATTAAAATGAGAAACAATATCAATTCAAGGCTTGCTCGAACAACCTGGGGTTGTGGTGCAAAAGTCCTCATCTGCACTAGTCCTTGCATTCTCTGCAGCAGAATATTGTGCCCCTGTCTGGGAAAGAAGTGCACACACTAACATTATAAACACCCAGCTAAACTCTACCATGCACACAATTAGTGGGACAGTGAGAAGCATCTCTCTCTCCTGGCTGCCTGTCCTATCTAACATTGCTCCACCAAACATACAGAGACGATAAGCCTCGATTAAAGAATTTAATAAAGCAATGAGCAACCCACTCCTGCCCCTGCACCAGACTCTTATAAATCCACCTAGTCTTCGTCTAAAATCTAGAAAGCCTTTCTGGTCCATGGATGAACTCTCTTCAGCTTCTCTGCCATCAACACTTGACATGTAAAAAGGATACTGGTCCAACAATCTCCCAACAAATGGCTTCCTGGTAGAAGATTCCTGTGGCCTGCAGCCTGGTTTTGCTCTTCCTAGGAAGATTTGGTGATCATTCAACAGGATCAGAGCTAACCAGGGCAGATGTGGCTACCCACTACATAAATGGGGGCTGTTAGACCACCCTTATTGTGATTGTTCTCCTGTGGCTCAGACAATTACTCATATTGTGAACAACTGCCCAAGGCACCAATTTCACAGTGGTGGTCTACAGGACATCCACGAGTTGACAGATGAGGCCTTGGATTGGCTTTCCAGACTGGACATTGACCTGTAGCTGTTCTGTATTCCTTTTGCCATAAGAATAAATAAATAAAGTAATAGCTAGTCAGGGTTGACATGGAAGAAATTTTTCATAGAATGGGGGGGGGGGGGGTAGAACAAGAAGCCATCCCTGGAAACTGTATAAGGAGGGTGTGAGCAGAGGAGTAGGTTTCTGGCACAAAGAGTGGTTGGTGAGTGGAATGCATTGCCTGAGTTTGTTGTGAATGTCAACACAGAAGCAGTTTAAGGTAGTTGGATAAGCTTTGTCTGTGATAGTGTGTACCTTCCACAATGAGTCTCTAACTCCATGAGATTATAATAATAATAATCCTCAGATATCCCAAGTTACAATTTGCATGTGTGTATGTATGTTACGAATGTTAGCTTGTTCTCCTTTCCCTGTGCTGTACATATTCCATTAAACTGCCAACATGATGTCATCACTTAAGCTTTAGTCATGACTTGGCTCCTATAAATAATTGTCTTTGTATCACACCATAAAGATTGGCATACCTTTGTGATTTTTTTATATATATATATTTTGCTGTTTTTGTCATTTTTATAGTAGATTTTTTTGTTATATGCATTTTGCTTAATATATTCATGTATAGCTCACAGTTTAACCTTTTATGGACTACAACTTATAATAAACCATTTGAAATAACTTATCCCAGTTCCTTTATTACAATATTCATATCTAACCATTATGTAAACCTCATAAAAATTATTATGTTTATCCTCTGTTGTTTAGGAGGAGATGAATAAAATATTTACTCAATCAACTGAACAAGAAAAAGCTAAAATTGAGGTAAGACTCAAAGTCAAATTTATGCAATTATGAATAATATGACTATGATGCTTCTAAAGTGATTTAAGCCTGAAGCTATTTCTTAGCGCACGTGCATACACACGCACACATATCAAAACTTTACAAAAGGCTTATACTGTTGTTTATTAGAAGAGTGATGTTTAAATTTATTTTTTATTGGCTGTGATCAACAATGAATGCACTGATAGAGAGAAGTTCAAAAAAAAAAAAGTAAAAAAAAAAAAGAGAGTAACAATTCTGGCAAGGAAATTCTTATTCCTGGGGAAGGGCAGTGTCGGAGGTATAGAAGTGCATGAGATGTTGCCATCTTTTAAGGAATATGTTAAGAAACTGATAGTATCATTGACCTGGCTGTTTAATGAAATTATTACAACTGGAAATGGCCCTAAGGAGCAAAGGGATGGTAGAACAGAGCTATTGTATAAGTGTGATTGTTAAATGGAAATAAACTATAGACCAGTTTGTATTCTTTCTGTGGTTGTTAAGATTTTGAAGAAAGTTTGTATACAGTATTGGACAGATGAGGATAAGAAGATAATATTATTTTTGAAGGTTAGCATCAATTTGTTGCTGTTGCTTTTAGTAAAACAGGTGCTTTTTTGTAGTACAGCAACAAAAGTGGTTCATGAGGTAATTGCACATAATTTTTATGGATTTTTTATAGGCATTTTACAGTTACAAGGTCTGTTCAAAAAAAGTTCCAGGTTGGTTGTTATTATAATAAAGAAACTGTTCATGCAAGCATATTGTTTTGTAAGCAGATATGTATATAGACATGTTGTGACATGATGAAAGAAGTCCAAAGTCGTTACTTCACTTCAGTCACCTGCAGTGTTTTGATGCATAAACATAAGTTTTTCCCTTTTCAGTCTCCCAATGTGGTAAATTAATGAACAATATGTGTGCATTGATATTTTCCAAAAACTTAGCAAAAAAAAAATCACTTACTCTGGATTGTTATCGACATTCCATACCCATGATTTACTGGCTTTGTGCTTGCAAAAATGTTATCAATAATTGTCGAATTGCTTTTCGACAGATAGCCTGCGAAACTCAGTTGGATCCCTAGGTGAGTGGTGAAACTCTGATGAAACTTTGGAAATGAAACTTCTGTAAAGTTTATGCTGTGCTGCAACTTCTCATTCAGGACCATGAGTTTCTAGCTCAGAAGAACATCATGGTTATGCCTCACCCACCCTATTCATCAGATTTGATTCCCTGTGATTTCTTTTCATTCTCTAAGCTAAAATCTATACTTAAAGAATGAAGGTTCAGTCAGTAAATAAAATTAAACAGAATGCAACAGTGCATTTCAAAGACATTCCTGTAGAACAGGCTCAAGCATGATACCAAAAGTGGGAAAAATGCTGAGAACATTATATTGAGGCAGAAGGAGAAATGTTCCTATAGCTCATAAGCTTTTGTACATATTTTAAATAAATTCTGTCCCAGAACTTTTTGAACAGACCTACCTCATATAACTTGATTACTGTTTCTACATTAAACTAGCATATATTATCTTTTGCCCATACTGCATCAGTCTATTTAAATTATCTTGAAATCTCTCTACATTACCGTGATTAACTGTTACACTATCCAGTTTAAGTGTGGAGGTATAAACGTTCAGAGAGCCTGGTCAGAAGGTCGAATTCCCGATGATAGGAGTAGCGCTCTCATAGTACCTATCTATAAAAAAAAAAAGGGAATAAAGCTGAATGAGGAAATTATAGAGGAATTTCTCCACTTAAGTATTCCAGGTGAGATTTATGCAAGTATACATGAAAATAGGTTGAGAAAGATTGTGGAAGAGAAACTTGGAGAAGAACAAGCTGAATTCAGGTCAAATAGAGGTTGTCAAGATCAGATTTTCACTTTAAGATAAATAGTTAGGAAATCTTGAGAATATAGCAAGGATCAGTACTTAAAAGGTGCCCAGAAAAAGGAAAAAAACTTTTCAAAACACTGTAATTATATGGGATAAATGAAACATACAGAGGAGCAATACATAGTCTATATTTAAGTTGTCAGTCAGCAGTTTGAAGGAAATGCAGGAAGATGGTTTGACATAAAACCAGGGATAAGACAAAGATGCACATTATCTCCACTCTTATTCATCATCTATATGGATCATGAAAGAAAGTGGCATTATGTCTGATATTAGAAAAGGGGATGTCAAACTTTTGCTCTTTGCTTTATGCAGATAATGTTGTACTCCTAAACACATGTAGTGCATGTCTCCAGGATTCTCTAACTAAATTGAATAACAGCTGTAACAAATTTGGTATGAAAATCAGCAATAACAAGATCAAAACTATGAAAATAGGCATGAGCATAGAAAACTTCAGCTGCATTCTGATTCACAGATATGAGGGTTTTGAGAAAAATCAGGGAAGTGAACCGATGGCATCAATGGCAGAATCATAGTAAAAATGAAGATATAAAATAGAAAGGAACTTAACATTATTAGCATTCAAGAATGTGTAAGTAGAGCTAACCTAAGGTGGTATGGCCATTTAAATAGAATGGATGAGGAAGGTTCAGTCAGTAAATAAAATTAAACAGAATGCAACAGAGCATTTCAAAGACATGCAGATGGCAGGAAAGCCCAGAGGAAGGCCAAGGTCTAGATCATAGGTTCCCAAAGTGGGCGGTACTGCCCCCAGTGGGCGCTGAAGCCTTCTGGGGGGGGGGCTATAGCGGGATCAGAAGCATTTGGGGGCATTCAGGCGGTCTAGGGGTCGGTGGCTCTTTATAGAAGAAATCAATAATATATATATTTAAAAATTAATTATTTTCGTGATTTTGCGATTAGATAATCATTTAAAATTTAAATATTCCATTTTAATCCATCTTATGCCTGTCTTACATGATCAATTTTTTTATCAATTTTCTATTTCAATTATTTAATCATTTGAAAATTTACCATGTCAGATAGAAATAGATGTCAATTTTCTATGTCAATGAGAAAATAGAGCATGCATATATGTGTGTATAATAGGTTATGTTTACAGTAGCAAATATATTCATTATATTTCATTTCAAAATATATATAAAATATATAAAACCACTTTTCTAATTGATTTGTACAAAAATAAACCCAATTTTATATAATTTATATAATGGGGGGGCATTACAAAATTTATGTCTTGCAAAAGTGGCAGTGGCCCAAAAAAGTTTGTGAACCTATGGTCTAGATGGATTGATTAATTCAGAAATGCCTTAGAAGCACGAAATGTTAGACATTACAATATTGGAGTGCTCATAAGTCATAGCTTGGTTTGGAGGAAATTTGTTGATAGGAGATTAATAATAATGTAAACTTAATAATGTAGCTCTTTCATAATAACCTGAACACCCCTTGAAGGTACTTTATCAGGAATTATTATACATACCCCCCCCCCCTCTCATAGAGTATCATGTTCTTATCCACCCATTCTTGAATTCTGTCTTTGATCAACTTTTCCAATATCTTTACCACTTCATACAAAATACCAAATGGTCTATTATTTGCTGGATGCTCAAAGGATGCTCCAAGCTGCAGCAGCAGCTTGGAGCATCCTTTTTGCATCAGAACTATTTTGCTCTTCTTCCACTGTCTTGGACTTCTTCCACTTTTATTAGTCAGAGGAGCTGCCACTTCCTTTGCTCATTCTCATAATATATTAATTGATATCTCATCTAATCCAAATTTACTTATTGAATATTTTGAGATATTCTATAATTTATTTCACCAGCATTTCCTGTGGTTTCTAATTAAAGTAACCCAAGAAGAAAAAAGTGAGTTTAATAAGGTATTACTGCAAATGATATATCTTGCATGCAAATATGTATTGATTACACTGGACAACACAAAATTTGCCTCTGAAATGAAAATAGCAATTCTTTACTAATTTTTATATGCTGAAAACGAAAATAACAATAAAATCTGCCAATTGGTTCTTGTTCAGGAGAGACTCAGTCTGCATTTTGTACTTAGGTATCATTTGGCAACGCTGTATTTCAGTCTCCTGATTGCAACATATTGCATCAGCCACAACACCCCCAGGAGCTACTGCATCATTGGCTGATGCAGTGCAGTTGAGTCATGATATCACTGTTGTAAGATGATGCAATCATTAGTATAAAGTCAAGTCTCATAGGGTGAGAGCAAGTGTTTGTGCGACTTCCTAGGCTATCATAAGCACTACACTAGGGATCTCTCTCTGCAGTGTAAATCCAGCATTAGTGATGCTTCATACTTGTGTTAATAGTGCAAATAACTTTTGTTATATTTACTAGCCAGAATAAGGCCATCACTCCGTTAGTGAAAAAAGGGTATCAGCTTTATTTCCGATGTAAGATCTGGGACCAGGACAAGGCCTGGGTGCCATACATATACTGCAGTATGTGTGCTAGAAATCGTCTGAAGTGACTGAAAGGTAATAAAGTGCCATTTGCTGTTCCTATGATTTGGAGGGAGCCAAGCAGTCATTCAAATGACTTCTACTTCTAGATGGTACTATCTGTTTTGGGAAGCATCACTAGGAAAAAGAGGTGGACAATAGCATATCTGAATGTACCATCTGCTCTTTGATCAGTTCTGCATGGCAAAGGACTTCCCGTTTCTGAACCTTCAAAAGAATTTTCCATCCATTCAGAGGATGATGAGGATGAAGGCAAACTGATGTCGGGTTCTCCTGACCCTTCAGCATCTAATGATGATCCATATGTCGGCCAAGGTGCATCATCTGCACCACACTTTCTCACACAAGAAGAACTTGATGATCTTGTTCATTGTCTGGAGCTGTCCAAATCCAAAGTGGAGTTACTGGGATCAAGACTTCTATAATGAAATCTTCTCAAGGAAAATGTCCGAAAAAGTAACTTTGTTTCGCACTTGTCATGAGTAGTTTGCAACTTACATCCGAAAGGAAGATGACTTTGTGTTCTGCTATGATGTAGATTGCCTGATGAATGTCCTTCAAATCGAACATGATCCCCACGAATGGCAACTATTCATAGACTCATTAAAATTGAGTCTCAAGGTGATGTTGCTGCATAATGGAAACCAGCTTCCATCCATTCTGGACGGACATGCAGTCTGCATGAAAGAAACCGACTGCAACCTAAAACAGCTGTTGAACTGTCTTCAATACTGCAAGTATAGCTGGCATCTCTGTGGTGACTTGAAGGTAGTGTTCTGTGTGGATGGTGTACAAATACAAAGTACTGCTGTTTTTTTGTGTGAATCGGACAACCAATTCACACAAAATCGGACTTTGTACTAAGTGAAGAGAGACTGGACTGTGAAGAAATCTCTGAAAGTCGGAGGAAAGAATGTGCAAAACCCAGTACTGGCAGAAATGCACACAATTCTGTTACCATCCCTACATATCAAACTCATTTTTGTAAAAAAAAAAACCTTGTAAAAGTCATGGACTGGACTGGATCAGCTTTCAAATACCTGGGTGATAAATTTCCTCAATTCAGTGAAGCAAAAATTAAAGAGGGAGTTTTTGTGGGTCCTCAGATCCGAGAGCTCTTCATCGATGAGTTGTTTGACAGTCTGTTATAGGGTGACAAGAAAAAAAATCTTGGGATGCATTTCGTCTGGTGTCAACTAACTTCCTTGGAAATGTCAGGGTAGAAAACTATAAGGAACTGGTTAAGGACTTTGTTGTCTCTGTATCACAAACTTGGCTGCAATATGTCCTTAAAAATACACTTGCTCCATTCCCACTTAGATTTCCTCTTTGAAAGCTGTGGCATGGTTAGTGATGAGCACGGTGAGCATTTCCATCAGGAAATTGCAACGATAGAGAAACATTACCATGGAAAGTGGACCACTTCCTTGTTGGCTGACTCTGTTGGACATTTGCTAGTGATGATCCTAAGCAGTTATACAGGCGATGTGAGATGTAGAAGTGGACATTTACTGGTATATGTGTGATAAGTACATATTACTCTATTATATAAGAAACTATTGCGGATCTCCCACCAACCATAACCAATTTTGCATTTTCGTTGTCATATTCGTGTTCAGCACCTCAAAATCTGTAAGATGACCAAATTAATGTAGTGGGCATGACTGTTGTAAAATTTTGTTGTCCAATGTTATCAGACAAATTAGCCACAAGCACACTCATGTGCATGCGTGCCACACACAAATGTCATCTCCTTCCTTGCAAATCCATCTAATACATACTAATACATAATTCCTTCATAATAGTGTGGATGATTCATTGACATTCAGTCAAAAAATATTGCTTTAATATAGTTAACCAATTTGAAATTATTTTTAAATTTATAGCAATGTTCTGAGCATTAGAGAAAATTTGTGTACATTTGAAAGAAATTTCTTTCAGTCATTATTGTGACTTGATATGATTTATTGAAGGTTTCCTTTTAAGTTGCATTTCACAAAATGTGAAAGTGCTTATCACATTTGTATTGTCCATCTATATACAGGGTGTTCGGGATAAATTTGACAGTTTCGTAAGGAAAAAGAAAATCTTCTTTGTATCTATTAAATTTAATGAATTGACAAAAAAACATTACAAGCAGAGTTAATTACAATACTATCAACAAGATTTACTCAAAATAACCACCATTAGCATCGATCACAGCTTCAATTCTGCTTCGGAACCTCAAACAAGCTGATGCTACAGTCTCCCTGGGAAGGGCCGCAAAAACTGTTTTAATTTTATCCATTAACTGGGCTTTTGTATTACTGGAAGTGCGATTGGTGTCTTTTTCAACTGCGCCCCATACAAAATAATCCATGGGGTTAAGGTCTGGGGAGTTTGGAGGCCAAACATTTGGACTGGTGAAGTCGTAGAAATTTTCAGACAACCATTTTTGACTTTTCCCAGAGGTGTGGCAAGGGGCCGAATCCTGCTGCCATACATACGGCCTACCATTGGCTACCCTTGTTATCCAGGGCTTGACTACAGTTAGCAACTCCACGAACAAAGCCCGAATTCCAATGCCAGGGTTCTTCAACACCTGTTCCTGCAGATTTGCGAGGAATTCTGCTGTACGAACGCAATCAGATCGTCTGCTAGGGATCTTTCTTCTTGCTACATCCTCGTAGTCACCATTGCAAGTCTCTAGTTCATGCCTGATTGTTTTTACTGTATTCAGGGAGCATTGGGCAGCAGTCGTAATATCCTTATTTTGATGGCGGGCACGAATCATCATGATACAAGTTATTCTCTTCCATGATTCAGGTGGGTTCCAGCTATCCATCCTTTCTGATATCTTGTATATGAATGAAGAAGGGTCCAAACTTTTAAATGAAGAGAAGTGTGTGTTAATACATGTAACTTACGGAAAAATATAATTAATTATAAATATGTCAAATTTATCCCGAACACCCTGTATATATGAAACTTAATTCTGGTGTCTGGCTGGATGGATTTTTATCAAAATTTGGCATTCCTTACAAAACTTTGTTGGCCATAGCAATTTTTGTTTCTGTTTCACTAATTAACAAGAAAAAGAACATTTTAATATTACATATAATGAGTAGTGTTCTGGAGCTGACTTGCACTGGCTCCCACAAGCTGATTGTTAAATTTTCAACAATTTTGTGAGCCAGTTATTAACTCAACAATGGCTATAAACTATAGAGTGGAATGCATACTTCAGTCCACAATGGCTAGCTGCATCTGGGTGATAAGCTTGTATATACTTACTTATTCCTCTTCATTTCAGTGGGAGCATAGGGCCTTGAAGCATGTATATGGTGAAATGTAAAATTCATCTGCACTTATTTTGGTGCCTTTTGTGATTCCTTTCCCCCTCTCCCCCTTCCCTTTACTACAGCCTATATAGGGATTATTTCTGTTACTTATTTTACAATATCATTTTTCAACAACCATTCTAGAAATGGAATTCACATTTCTAGAATTGTCATGAACCTATTAAAGTCATTACCCTAATAAGAAGTGGCCCATGCAGAATTAAGATAATGTTTGCTCATAATGGAATTTGTTTATACTTTCAGGGGGTTGTGATTCTTATGGAAGAACCTCTTTTTTTTTTTTTTTTTTTTTTTTTTTATGTAAGTGAGCCAGTCAGTAAAAATTTAAAATTTAACAGCACGCATCCCTATATAGCAATCACTCTGCTGTAGAAACTGTGTTCTAGATAGAGCAGAGTTATTACTCTAGAAGCCAAAATGAACTGCATGAACATAACTCAATTTTGGTTTCAGTCTTTATTGGCAAAATAATTTGAACTATAACAATAATTCATCACTGGCTAGATGGAATTTAAATGAAATTTGGCATTTAGTATACAGCCTCAATAGTTCAGTTGCTAACAAAAATGCCTTTTTTAGAAATGTTTTTCCAGTATAAAACAACAAATGAAGATGTCAAATAGAAGCTGCGTTTTTATTTTGACTACTTTCGTGAAATGACATGAATAAACTAATAACTAGAAGGCAAGTAATAAAAGTTAACATTTCTAGTGAAAAATATTTGAAAACATTTAAACATTGGAAAGCATGCATTTGCTCTTTTGCTGGCTTCTGGTTTTTGGACTGTAACATATCACTGGTAGATACAAGTGAGTGTCATGATGGATTAAGGAAGACCAAACTTGATGTAAAATCATCCATTGTTTAAACATTTTCAGAATATTTTTCTCTAGAAATGTTAACTGTTATTACTTGCTTTCTAGTTTTTAGTTTATTCATGTTATTTCCTGATGAAGTGAAACAAAGTATTTCATGAAACTAGTCAAAATAAAAACATAGTTTCTATTTGACATCTTTGCTTGTGGTTTTATGCCTGAAAAAATGGTTCTAAAAATTGTTATCCCCCAGAAGCCTATGCAACAAAAGTTCCTTTTTTGTTGGCAAGGACTTTTCTAGAGCCAGGTTTTGAATCCTGACTCTAGGATGTGAAGTAGTAGCAAGGCTTTTTCTCAGAGAAAACTCAGTTTTTCCATCCTTCACAATAAATAAACTGGTCAGAGAATACAGTTGACAGACAGACAATACAGAATATACAGACAGAATTAACCTTTACCTTATTCTAAAGTTAATTAGGTTTCTTTAAAGTCAAGTTATTTGGCTATGATATACCATTGAGCCTTAGACATTCAGAAGAATCATCAGCCATTTGTAGTGACAAAATTATTATTATTATAATACGGGCGCCTCTATGGAGTCCGAAGACATCAAGTGAAACCCAGTCTATTCACACAATCTATCATACTTCTCCTTGAACCTATTAACAGACAGCACACTCACAACTGACTGGCAATCCATTCCATTCATTCACAACTCTCCAAGTGAAAAATCTAGTCATGCCCCTACTAAGCACACTTTTACTCAACTTCCTGGGATGTTGAGTAAAAGTGTTCTAGTCCCTCTAACTAAGTGCTGAAACATTTCTCCTGCATCTATCCTATAAAACCCTTTAAGCAGCTTAAAATGTTTCTATCACATCTCTTCTTTTTTTTCCTATCGACCAACTTCTGCAATCCACACTTCTTCAATCTATCCTCATAGAGCACATTCTGCAGGCCACTCACCATCTTGGTCACTCACCTCTGAATCTTCTTCACCGCTTCCTGATCCCCAAGAAACCCAGGGGACCAGGCTTCAGCAGAATAATCCGGATGTGGATGTATCAAGGCTATAAGGAGGAATAACAACCAACTTCCTTATCTCTAGTTGTTAATGTGTTCTTCAATAGCCAAATAATCTTATGGACTACCTAAGCAATATGTCCTCTAAACTTTAACTCTCTGTCTCACCACCACTACCTCTTAATCTCGAGCTTCATCTCTTTCCTGGAGTACAGTGCCATCAGTGTGATACAGCTTGTAATCTATTTATCCCAAAATGCATAACTTTACATTTCTTGACATTAAACTGATACCCATTAACTTTTGCCCATACTCTTTTTTAACAAGATTTGATGAACACAAACGATTTTTGTTTTCATTTCAAATTAGACAAAACAAAATGATGTGTCTATATACATAAACCAAAAGCATGTTGAAGCTTCATAAACTGCACTCTAACCACACACCAGATTTTTATTTAAAAAAAATTTTAATCCTGATTTGATAAGAGCTCTTTGAATGCCATCAATTTTTCATAAATAGTGATGGAAATATAACATTCAGATATTCAGTCATATGGTAATTTTACATCTTTGCAATTTCTAAGTATATATAATCCATTCCATATGATTTAAGAATACTTAAATCTTATATATGAAAATCTGCTTAAGACCTTTTATTGACTAAGTGAAATTATTTTAATCCAAAACTTTTACCATGAGGTTATTGTACAGCCAGTCATAAAAAGTCTTTTGAATGAAATGTACTACATTTTGTGTGTGTGTGTGTGTGTGTGTGTGTGTGTGTGTGTGTGTGTGTGTGTGTGTGTGTGTGTGTGTGTGTGTGCGCGCGTGCGTGCGTGCACAAATGTAGTACATTTCATTTAATATTAGGTTTGGTGTCATTTTAAGTAAACAACATAGTGTATCAAAATCCTTTTACAGTTGAAAAGAAGCTAATAATTGCTATGTGGATGCATGAATGATATCATTAGAATAATTGTTCTTTGAATTCCAAGGTTGTTTTAATAAAACCCTCCATCAAAACTGACTGATATTTCTTAGGAAAAGTAGTTATTTGTAATAAATAGGCAACATAAAGGATTTTATAGGTTCTGTAAAACTGACAATAAATAGAATTAGTGACTGGCACATCTTAGAACATCCTAAATGAGTTCCACTGTGTATATAGTAGTTATTATCAGTCATCATTAACTAATAATTTTGAATATTTTCATATACTTTTCATTGTATATATATATACAATATATAGGTGCATTTTTCTTACCAAGATGTCTTTCATTCAATTTAGAGTTGTTTAGTGGATGTAGGAAGCGTTATAACAAGATTTCAGAGTGTACTCAGCTCTGGCATGAGCACTTTATCTAGTAGTGCTATAAAACCACGTATCAAGCCATGGGTAGATACATTTCAGTCCACTAGCCATGTTATTTCTGAGGTAAGAATTTTAATCTTCAAGTTATGACAATTTTATTTCCTTAATACGTATGCTTCTTTGGACAGCGTTTTTAGGAGCTGTGTTCCATATTGTCAGCCTGGTTGGTTGAATACCTGAACTCTGACCACCAGGTTGTAGATTTGAATCCTGCTATGGCACAAATATTTGTGAATGTCTTTAGACAGGAGACATGTTTAATTTCCTGGTGTTTGACCACTGTCTCACTTGTTAGAGACTCAAAGTGGTGGCTTTAAGAGTTCCATGTTTGATCTGTAGGCCAGGGTTTCTGGATTATTTGAAGAAATAAATAAAAAAACATTATACCATGGTTTTATAACTATCTGTGGGCTGAAGTTACATAAAAATTATAAATAAATCTTGATTTGGTTACATGTGCAAAAGTGTGCATGTATATTTTAGAACATCTTCTCGAGATGATGGTCTAAAGCATTGCTGTTTTACTAGAAATGAGGAAAAGTAATGATCTCAGCCTTCTATATACAACATGCATCGACATACATCTAGACATAATAAGACAGTCTGCTCCATGATATCCATTACAGAATGCTGACTTATGCTCATCACAAAGATGGGATAAAACAAAACATAAAATTATTTAGATTTAGACTATTTATTACTACAATACTCATATCTTAATTCCTTATAATTATCTTCACTACTTATGTACCTATATTCTGCAGTAGCTATGAGCTATCTGTAACCAGATATTGTTTCTGGTAAGAATACACCAATACTATGTTCACCACCTCTGTTCTTTGTTGGTTGTCACAAATTCCAGTATGATCAAAAACTTCCTTCTCTTATTGTAACAACAAATTATATTTCACGTTGCTGCCTGGAACATGCACACATTTTGAAAACTGAATATTTTTTATTGGCACAGCTTCACACACTGAGTGTCAAATCTTATCTCCAGCTAGAATTCTCTAAATTTTCAACATGACAAATAGTCTGCCAATTTCAGTATTGTGTGTTCTCCTCCATGTGCCCTTTTGTGTGTCTATTTATCTTTGTTGATTGTACTTGATAAATTGTGTAATTTAAATGTAATTTCAGAAATGGCAAAAATAGAGAAAGTATTTGCAAAAAAAAAAAAAAGTGAGAAAACTAAAAAGATGCTTCAGCTGTAGAAATTTTTAGTCTAATTGTTATCAAATGAAAAAAAAAAGCTAATCTTGGCATTTAATTTTCTTTAATTCCATATTTTGCAAACCGTAGAACATTGCTTTAAGCAAACTATTGTAACTATAATAAGACATAAATCTTTGCTGATAACTTAGAAAGAAAAGAATTAAAATACTGTTGAAAATTCAGAATTTATTAGCAGAAAAATTTTCCACTGAGTTGAATAATATATTATATTTGTTATAATAAATTGTTCTTGTTTTTATTCATATTTTAACCTAGCATAAGCAAACAGTAAGTTTTCATGTGAAATAACTGACTTTGGCTGTTAGTTCACTTCACTATAAGTTGCTCTAACAGAAGAACCTTCATTATTGTTATCAAGAAACTTTATCTCAAATTTCACTCAGTTGCAGATTATATTAAGCAGTACTGCTATGTAAAATTTTAGCTCTCAATACTAATTACAACTATCTGAAGGGGGGAAAAATTCCAGATGTGTGAATTTTAGTGGTGCACACTTTGGAACTCTATAGCAGAGAATCTTTAAATTACTAAAATTGTAAGTGTTCTGAGACATAGATGTATAATAGACACACCACTACACTTGTTGTTTAGTGATTGTATCCTGCTTTGTTACTATTTTTCAACAAATAAGTGTGATAGTTTGACCAGAAAATTATGAAACAAAAATTTCATATAAAGTTTAGTATTAATGATTGACATTTTAAAATTTTCATTGTTTTCAAATGCATTACAATTGAGAGAAATCATAATATACAAAGTAGAAAAATTAATTAAGCAATCAGTGCCATAAAATAATTACCAGATGATAATGATAAATATGAGACAGTGGTTGAAAATATAATAGGTAGTAATAATTTCACAGGCATTCTATTTGAAGAGAAAACAGAATTTTAAAGTCTTATAAAAAGAAAAGTTAAATGATAGTTTAGTTGAATACATGGATGCATAATCTCTAAAAGCCAGTGATAAACTTAAAAAAAAAAAGGAATTTTGATGGGAGTTTTTAGAATTCTTTAACATACTCAATCCAAATTCTTGAACTTTAGAAAATATCTTTTCTCCTTGGAGATATGCAGAAGATATGCAGGAGATATTTGTAAAATTATTATTATAATTATATGGACACTTCAGGAAATCCGTGTGTTGAGGCTTAAGTGCTGGGGGTTTATCATCATGTTGGAGGTTTAATGGAGTATTGACATTAAGAAAGAACACTAAGAAAGGACTAAAAACTAACTTTAATGTGTCCAATATTCGTCTCAATCAGTGAGACATCTTCAGGGGTACAACTAGCACACACACACACACACAAAGACAACAGTACTCAGTGAAACATGTGGCTATGAATCTAATATCCTATCTAGGTGGTATGCTCTCTATGGGCATCTGTAGGTGGCCTAGGATGTAAGTTAAGACTTCTGACGATTAATGTTTTCCAAATTTTGGGAAGTTTTTTGCACCTGTATTTGTTTAAATTCGGTCTCATATCTGAATGCTACTGCAGATTTCAAGCACAGTCTTGCTTTTTTAAATTTACTGTGATGGAGAATGGTGGTTTTCTTCCAGAAGATCCTTTGAGTGGTATCCAATACGTGCCCCACTTGCAGATGTAAGTCTTATGTCAACGAAATTTAAACAAATATGGGTTCAAAAAACTTCCCAAAATTTGGGAAACATCAGAATCATCACAGGTCCCAATTTACATCCTAGGCCACCTACAGATGCCTATAGAGGGGCTTACCACTTAGACAGGACTTTGCCACCAGTCATTGCCATGTGGCAAAGTCCTATCTAGGTGGTGTATTGAGTTCAGTGTGTGTATGTGTTATAAGTGTTAGCTGTACTCCCTGAAGATGTCTCATTGACTAAGACGAAATATTGGACACATTAAAGTTAGTTTTTAATCCTTTCTTAGTGCTGTTAATACGCCATTGTTGGATCGTACTTCCTTGTTTTTGATCCGCCAATCTTGTTTTAACTCTGTTCTTAAACAAGTAATAAGTTGCTTGTTGATTACTAATTTAAATATAGAGAAATTTATATTTTTAGACTGCACCACTCTATATCTAGATTAGTCTAATGAAATGTAGTGAAACCAACCATCAACTAATTTTATATCAATATTATTTCTTACGTAGACTGAGTTTATCTCTTATTTTTGAAGCTCCCACTAGGTCCGATAATTTCATGAATGGTGCAGTAAGGGAGATTCAGGCAAACACAATTTTAAAATCATCAAAACAAAACATTTAATTCTGGGTTATATATTATACATATAAATTCAATTCTGAGAACAAGATAATATAAATGTCTTAGCTTAACTGGTCACAACATCTTACAGATTCAGTCTATGGGCATTCTGCTATCAGACTTATAGCTTTCACATTATTAAAATAACTTTTAATAGAGTTCAATATCACAAAATCTTTTAGTAACAGATTTTACTATTATCACACAGTCAGTAAAGTCTCAATACATTAATGGTGGCAACAACTGCTTCATGAGTATACACTTTCATACTTCATACTCCAGCTGATTTCAGCAAAAAACATTATAATTAATGTGGGGAATAAGAGGAGGAATTACACATATATCTCTGCACTGAAGTAATATAAAATTGGACAGCTCTTACCGGATAAATCCTTTACTCATGGTATTCACTGAGGCACACTTAAAACTTTAGTTAACTATCACACTGGAGCTATACATTTCTCAAGTAATCTTCTTTAAAATAACTTAATCATTAATCTCTGTGCATCACAAATGTAGACACACTTTCACTAGAAAATTCACTTGTTCCTCATTTACTACTTTGCAATAAAATCAGCTTCTCACTAATCTTCCTTAAAAGCTCTGGAATTCGTCATAACTTTAGAATTCCTTATCAATATTCTGAGTTGCCAATTTACATCCTGATCCTTAATCTAATTGCAGCACTTAATTCCTATTACTACAGCCTCTTATTTTATTCCGTGCTTCTAAATAGCTATCTCCTCATCTCTTCTTAATCTAATTACAACACTTAATTCCCATTACTACAGCCTCTTACTTTACTCAGTGTTGCTAATAAGCTATCTCCTCATCTCTTCATCTAATTATGGCACCTAATTCCTATTACTACAGCCTCTTACTTTACTCCGTGCTGCCATGAGTGCTCCCTGCTTCCCGCCTCTCCACACTGTCCTGAGTGCTTCCCCCCTCTTTCTTCACCGCACTATCGTGAAAGCTTCTGGTCTACTGATCCCCTGTATACTCGCGCTTTTCGCTTATATACCTTCACTTTCTTTCCCACCAAAACGTGTTTCTCACGCTCTCATCTCAATTCCTTCTCTGCAGTTGAATACCATATCTTGCGATCCATGCACGCGCTAGCTATTTCTAGCCCGTCTCCATAGTAACAAACAAAATGAAACATAAGTATAATCATTACATAACATTTTACCTTTACATGCAGTAATGAAAATTAATAAAAAAATATTATAGTTACTTAAATTTACCTTCACCTTCATTCACAATAACAAAAAAAAAACATATATTACAGTTCACATAAGGCTCATAAAGTTACAAATTACAATTACGTACAATTTCTTATAATATTATTGAAGGAATAAAGTAATAAAATAAATGGCATTTACTATAGAGTCCTTTCATTATTATGACATATCTTAAAATTATATAATTAATTAATAACTGACAAAATACAGAGCAATTATATGAGTAATACAGTTTAAGCAAGAGACAAACAATAAACAATATTTACAAGTCTTGCTTATGTTATGGAAGATCATGTTGGATTCTGAAAGAAATATCAATAACTTTAATTTCTCTTCATTCAGAATCCAACACCATTAAACCTCCAAAATGACCTCCAGGAGTCAAAGACTCCTGGAGGAGGTGCCCTTATAATTATGATCATACAAAGTTTTCAAGTTTAGTTCTGCATTTGCAAGTAACTATCATAATTCTCCTTGAAAACATTCACTTAAGATGTACCCAATTTATATATAAAATATGAAGTTGATTTAAACAGTTTTAGGACTTTTTTTGATAGGTATATAGAAAAAAAATATCAATGATTCATCATTGACATTTTTCATCATGGTCATCAGTAATTAAGGAAAGGAAGGGAGGTAAACAACCGCATTTAGGAGCATGGAAGCTGAAAGAGGCTTCAATCTTATAAAAAGTATTTGTACTGAGGGAGAAAAAAGGAAATAAAAACATATCATTACAGACTTATCTTTATTATTATTATTATTTGACACCTCCAGGGAGTCCAAGGACTCATTGAGGAAGGGCACCTGCTCCACAGCTCCGTCTCCACTATTCAATCACCAACTGACTGCAACTACATCAATGCTATCTACCACTGACCACCACTGGTATTTCTACAGGGAATCACAAACATCCATGCCAGGGTGGGATTCGAACCTGCAGCCTTTTGGCTGGAGAGCGGATACGCTATCCACTTGGCCCACCAGGCTAAGTAAGATTGTGGAAATGTTTTGATTTCTTTGCAGAAGTTGTATAAAAATATTTGTGTAATTTAGAAAATGAAACAAACAAATATTTAATATATTTCATTAATTGTCAATAAACAGTGCTAAACCTAGCCCAAAAAAGATTGAGAACCATACATACTATACTGGGGATGTGCTATGGATTAGCATGTATCTCAGCATCCCACAGAACATTTATGGGATGAACTGGAAGTGTTTATTTGTTACATCATGTCAGAACTATAATTTGCATCCATAGCTGCAGAGTTCTTGAGATTTTTGGCTAATAGATGTAGAATGAAATATAATTATATTAGATATGAAATTTAAATATCTTGTAAACAAAGAAAATTAATGTGATTCCATTTCTCAGTTTTTACATAATTTCTGTAATTAAAATAGAAATAAAAAATGAATTTAAAAAAAAAGCGAGTCCCACACACGAGACTGTAGAACCAATATCATAATGATATATGTAGATAAAGATTAAGAAAGAAATCTTTGATGTTTTTTTGAAGAGCATAATTTGCAATCTTTCGAAAAGACTATCCAGAGAACAGAGGTAGAATGAACGAAAGATTGAATGGAAGTAACAGATGTGGTGAGTTACCAGTCGAATTCAAAAATGTTAGGCAGCTGATGTTATTGTAGTATTAGCAGAAATAGGAGGAACAGTACATAATTAGGCAGATTTAGCCTCCTCTGATAAAGAATATCAGACCACACAAAAGTATATGTACCATCCTTAGGATGGAAAAATCAAATAAGGTGTAATTTGGACATTAAGATAGGTTCAGGTTGTTGTATCTCTAATTTGGAGTGTGGTTGAAACAGGTCTAGTTTAGATGTCTGTAGGTAATAGTGTGCATCATTTAAGTGGGATCTTTTTGTCACAAATGTTAGTGAAGTGAATGTGGAAGAGAGTTTTTTTTTTTTTAAATAAAATTTGTTTTTATTTTTACTGCAGTGACATGATATCTATTTGAGTTTACTATCATAGCAATGCTTCAGCAAGGGGGGAGGGGATGCATATAGCGAGAGGAAATAGATTCTTAGACATCACCCAAAAACAGTGCCCACATATACTGCTATGATTAAAATAGAATACAAGTTTATATACATAATTTCGTTACATGTGTTTTTTCATAGATCTAAATTATTTAAGAATACTTCAAAATACAAATTTCACACGGTATATTTTAAATTATTATTTACAGGAAGAATTTGTGCAGTATGAAGCAAGCGATGGAATGAGGCCATTTATTCAAAATTTTATTGTCACAATAGATGGTCTTCTTAAATCTTTCAAGGTAATTTTTTTTTTTTTCATTATTATAGTATTATTATTATTGCACAGGAACCTGTGTGGATCCTGAAGACTCATTGCAAGGGACTCCACGTTATCCACCCAATATCTTCATGTTGCACTTTAATGGAATAATTTACAGCACAAAGAGAAATAATTAAACAATAAGTTTAATTGATTTCAGTATTTTATCAGTTAAAGAGACATCATCAGGAATACAGTTGTAATAACATACACAAAAACAATAAGTAAAAGAAATGAGGTAGAATAAATAAAGACTCAAGTCATAGAGGGGCAGCCTCAATGATGCTGTTTGCTAGCTTAGATGTTGGGTGGAAGGCATAAGAATTAAAGGCTCCCAAATTTTTGGAAGTTTAATGCAACCATATTTATTAAAATTAGACTGGTTTTTTAAGTGTGTTGCAGATTTTAAAACGAGTCTTTCAAGTTTGTATTTGCTGTGATGGAGCATGTTTTTTTTTTTCATCCGATTCTCTGTAAGGTATCCAAGGCATGGTCTGAGTGACCATAGTTGTGGTGGTGGTAGATGTGTTTTTCATGTTCGTCTAGGTAGATGTTAGTAGATCTCCCAGTCTGACTATAATATGATAATTTGCAAAAGCGAGGAACCTTGTAAACACCTGGAATAGAGAAGGGAAGAAGCAGATCTGAGGAAGCAGTTCCTTAGGAGAGCAAAGAATGGAAGCCAGCTTCAAATGAGATTTGAAAGCAGTGCAGAGATTATATTTTTCTGGCTATTTTTTTCTGAAGTGCCCCTGATATATAAGGAATAGTAATGGCATTATTGTAGTCTTTATTTTGAGAGGGATATGAGGTGAAAGGGACAAATAATTTGCAGATTTTTTTGGCATTGTAACCATTGGACAGGAAGGTTTGGTGAATAAAGGTAAGTTCTGCTGTAAGGGAATCTTAGGTGGAACAGAGGTTGGAGGCTCTGTTGGCATGGTTTTGATGACACCATATTGTTGAGAGGGGGGGGGGGTAGGAAGGTTTAAGTATGTATCTACCTGTGTGGGCAGGTTCCAAGCTTTAATACCTGTTCAGAATTAAAGCCTTGAGCAATTTTGGATGCTGAGTAGACATAATTCTGATGTATTTATGCCAAGAGAGAGTCTTGATGTCAAGGTAAGTCCAAGGAGAGTACCTTCATCTTGCCTAGAGATTTGGTTGTTGTGAAAGGTAAGGCTGGAAGAAAAAAAAATTTTTTTTGTGGGAAATAAGACAGAGTTGTGTTTTGCAGGTATCAAAATTGACAAGAATGATTGGAGATCAGCATTTAAGTTTGCAGAAGTTGTTGCACTCTGGGTTGTGGTGGTGTAAGGTTTGTCAAGTGAGAAGGAGTAATGTCATGTACTGTCATCAGCATAAAAACATTAGAATTATGCCTCCTCGGCATTCAAAAAATTAGGGTTCCTCTTTTGTTCACGGCATTACTTTAATTCTAAACAGGTATTAAAGCTTTTAACCCCCCCCCCCCCTCCCACAGGTAGATACATACATAAACTTTCCTACCATCCCCCTTTCTCAACAATATAGTATTATCAAAACCCTTGTCAACAGAGCCTCCAACATAAAGACTACAATAATGTTGTGGGGGTTTTTATGGTGTAAAGTTTGTCCAATGAGAAGGGATTGATGGTTGACTGGAGCAGGTCATTGATGAATATAAGAAAGAGGGTGAGTGAGAGGATAGAACCTTGTTTTTTATTTACTGTTCTCTTCTGTTTGATCAATAATAGATATCTCAGACATGCTAGTATTTTATTGTAGATCAACAGCTTCTTATAATACACAGAAGTATTCATTTTTCAGGAATAGATAAACCATCCCCCTTTCTCAACAATATAGTATTATCAAAACCCTTGTCAACAGAGCCTCCAACATAAAGACTACAATAATGTTGTGGGGGTTTTTATGGTGTAAAGTTTGTCCAATGAGAAGGGATTGATGGTTGACTGGAGCAGGTCATTGATGAATATAAGAAAGAGGGTGAGTGAGAGGATAGAACCTTGTTTTTTATTTACTGTTCTCTTCTGTTTGATCAATAATAGATATCTCAGACATGCTAGTATTTTATTGTAGATCAACAGCTTCTTATAATACACAGAAGTATTCATTTTTCAGGAATAGATAAATTTTACTGCCTGTTGTTTCCGAAGACTGGAATAAAAATGTCCCTATATGGTTAAAAAAACTTACCAACCTCAACAGATGCTATACTACACAAGCAAGAAAAACAAGCAGCTTTGTTTATCATGAAATACAGTAATCAGACATTTAACATCTGTGCATTATATTTAGAAACAATTAGTGTAATTAGAGACAACTCAAACAACACACTTAATGGGAAAAACACTATGCTTCATGCATGCAAATAGAACAGATTTATTATAGATAAACATAGCAGCCAACCAGGCGTATTTAGGTATTTCCCACCCCTAGGCCCGCAGAAAGTGCCCCCCCCCCATATTTAATGAACATTTATGATATAAATAGGTTACATGCATAACCTATTTATATCGTAAATTCATAATATAAATATAATTACAAAAATGAGAGCTCGGAAATTTCCACTGCCCCTCAAAATTTTCCGCTCTAGGTCTCCTAAATATGCCACTGCAACCAACTAAATATATTTGTATAAACATCCACTTTCAAATTTTCAGTTCCAGAAAATTTGTGTAGCAGCTGCTTATAATACACTTATGAAGCACAAGTTCAGGAAAACTTAAGCAATTAAGGTGGAAACAAGTAAGTTTATGTGAAGGCACCCATGAGGCAAGTGAGTGTGAGAATGACCAAGTGTAGAATCTAGTCTCTTAAGCAAAAATATTGAATAGGGTAGTTAATTCAGGAAGGTGGGGGGGGGGACTAAAGGGACGCTGCAGTTTCTATATGTCACAAGTATTAGGAGCAAGAGGGAGGAGTTTTTGGCATTGGTTAGTGCAACCTCGCCAAAAGTTATAGCCATTAGTGAGACTTGGCTAACAGCAGATGATGTAATAAGCCGAAAGGCTAATATATAGTACACCACTTTGTCAATTTGATAGTAGAGGTATGTAGGTTTCGGTTCACTTAAAACCTTGATATTCCAGGTCTAGCTACTCACTGATGAGACCTCAAAAAAGGTTGAAACTGGTCTGGGTAGTGACCTCTTCTCATAATGTAAAACAGTATATATACACATCTCTTAGGAGCTGGGTTTTACATTATGAGTGAATATAAAAGTTAGTGACAGAGTTTGCTCCACCTTTGCATGGAGTTGCCCTGGTGTTGTACTACCCAAGTGATCATTTACACTTGGTTCCACCGATAGTTTTTTCGGCATTGAAACTCTATGGATGTCGATGGATTTCGACCCGAGTTTCGTACCCGGCTATAAAATAAAACAGGATTACCAGCTCCCTCTTAATTAGCAGATGATGTAGTTACAGGGATCGAATGTGAAGGGTTTAGTATATTCATGGAAGATAGGATGGAAGGAGGAGTACTGCTGATGATAGAAGATGAATTGCAGCCAAAAAGAATAGGAGTCAGATGTGAGGGTGGCTGATCATTTGAAACAATCTGGTGTGAGATTAAGGCCAGCAAGACAAAATATACACTTGGGTGTTGCTATAGGCCAGGGAGTTCCACAGATGATCTGGAAGACATGCATTGCCAAATTAGTATAATGAGTACAGGTTGAGTGATTATTATAGGAGACTTCAACTATGAATATATAGACTGGAAGGAAGAAAGATCACATGGCAAGAAGAAAATAGAATTTATACAACTGCAAAGAGATAATTACTTAAGGCAGCATGTGATGGAGGGGGTGGGAGAGTTTTGGACTTGGTCTTAGTATCAGAAGAGCTATACACCACATTGCCTCCAATTGGTGAAAGCGACCACGCAGTCTTGACTTGGGAGATTGTAAAAATGAGGAATATTCTATCAAGAAGGGGATATATGTGTAACCACAAGGCAGGTGATTATGACAAGCTTAAGAAGAAGCTTAAATCTGCATCATGGTATAAAACACTTCAAGGTAAGAATGTTAGTAATGCATGGGATATAGTTAAGAGTCATCTAGAGGAAGCAGTATTAAATTGTATACCTAGGGTAAGGAGGGTTAATCAGGTAGGAGTTAGATGAATGAGTAATGTCATTAAGCACGAGCTGCAGAAGAAGAAGAAGAAAATGCTGTGGAGGGTATATAAAGAGAAAAGTGACCAGCAAACTCATGAGCAGTACAGCTCAGGCAAGAAAGGTGACCAGCATGGCAAGGAAGGCAAAATCAGATTATGAGAAGAATCTAGCCAAGCAGGCTACAGGAAATTTCAAAGAGTTCTTTTGTTATGTGGTAAGTAAGAGAAAGAATGACTATGGAAGATTAACCTTAATGAGTGATGATGGTCATGAGGAAACAGAAGCAGATAAAATAGTTGAGTTACTGAGTGACCACTTTGCAAGGGTCTATCATCCTAGTCAGGTTACTGCTTTAACTTATGTGACAGAAACTAATGTGGGAACAATGGTGGATGAATTGGAGGTTCTTGGAATATTGCAGAATCTCAGTGTAAATACAGCTGTGGGATTAGATGGAATATCAACTCATGTTTTGCAGAAATGTGCAAGGGTACTGGGAACACTTCTGACTAGGCCTCTTTAATTTAAGTCTCAGCTCTGGTAGAGTTTCAAGGGAGTGTAAAGAATGCAAAATAATTCCTTGCATAAGGGAGCTTCTAAGACTGCAGTAGCAAATTATAGACCAATCAGTATTTCAGGCGTAGTAAAAGTACTGGAAAAATTGGTCAAAAAGAGGATTCAAGAATGGGTAGATAAGAATATTATACTCTATCAGGAGAAGCATGGCTTTGTGAAGGATTGGTTATGCTTTAGTAATTTACTAACTCTTTATAATACACTGACAGCTGAGTTGAATAAAGGAAATGGCTATATGATGATTCTGCTAGATTTTGCAAAAGCATTTGACCAAATATCACATAGAACTCTGTTACGCCAGTTAGAAAATGGAGGTGGATATGACACTGGTAATGTGGATAAGGGGGCGGCTGCTGAACAGATATCAAGAAGGTGGTATGGAGATATCAAAAGGAGCAGAATCCAGGCAAAAGCATTTGACTAGTGGTGTTCTACAAGTTTTATTTCTAGGACCACTACTGTTTAATTTGCACATAAATGATATAGGAAATAACCTGAAAGGAAATATTCAGTTGTTTGCTGATGATGCAAAATTAGGTAGAGTAATAATTAATCAAGATGATGCAGAGAGTTTGCTGGACGATTTAAATAGACTGTCAGTATGGGCAAAAGATAATGAGTATCACTTTAATGCAGAGAAGTGTAAAATTATGCATTTTGGGATAAATAAATTACAAGCTATGTACCAGATTGATGGAACTGTACTCCAGGAAATAGATGAAGCTAGGGATTTAGGGGTAGTAGACAGAGAATTGAAGTTTAGAAGACATATTGCTGAAGTATCTCATAAGATTACTTAGCTATTGAAGAACACACTAACAAGTAGAAATAAAGAAGTTATTCCTCTTTATAAGGCCTTGATATGTCCACATCTGTATCATTGTACTGAGGTCTATTCTCCTGGGTTTCTTGGGGATGAGGTTGTGATAGAGAGGATTCAGAGGTGAGCAACCAAGATGGTGAATCATCTGTGGAATGTTCCCTATGAGGATAGATTGAGAGTGTGTGGATTGCAGAAGTTGATTGATAGGTGAAAAAGAGGGGAGATGATAGAAACATTTAAGTTACTCAAAGGGTTTTATAGGATTGATGCAGGGAAAATGTTTCAGCACTTGGCTAGAGGGAGAAGAACAAGAATTTATCCCAGGAAGTTGAGTAAAAATGTGCTTAGTAGAGGCATGAGGACTAGATTTTTCATTTGGAGAGTTGTGAATGAATGGAATGGGTTGCCAGAGTCAGTTGTGAGTGCTTTGTCTGTTCAAGGAGAGATATAATAGATTGTGTGGATATTTTGGATCTTCTGCGATGCGTCTTTGGACTCCATGGAGGTGCCCACACGATAATAATAATAAAATAAATAAGTAATTAAAAGGAAAGCTGGTTCTTGCTGTAGATCTAAACAGTAGAGAAGGAAATGAATTCAAGACATTTATTTCAGCAAATAATACCATGCACCTGTTGGATTTTTAGGACCTTGACTAGTCATCATTAACACCATTTTCCAGCATAAAGGTGTATAAATCATGTGACAAGAACATACAAGAATTTTAAAAAATGTTTATTGATAAGATAAACATTTTTTTATCTTAAAAAATTTATATCTTATCAATAAACATTGATAAGATAAGATGATGTTATTAAAATAGGAAGTGATTACCATTAAGTTTGGTTGGATAAAAATTAGTATCTTATTGAAAAGAAAAATATTTATGATAGCTTTAAAATGAATCAAATCTAATCACTTTTCTGAGATAAATTGTAGAGTCAAATTTGCAATTTTTTTTCCTTTATCTTCTCTAAGGCCTTTAAACCTGCTAGGTATCATTGGTGTCCATAGATTTAAATATACAAATATGATTGTGTGTGGCAGGGGGGCGCGATGTTAGTTGATTCAGCCAGAGAGACATGTGGTGAAGTTGTTGCAAGTACAGAAAATTTAGAACTGCTTGATTGACTCAAGAAGCCACAGGGGAAGTTCTGGAAGAAGAAATCATATAAAAAGTTTCTTTTTTTGCATGGTAATCCTATATATGAGAGGTTGTTCATCCTCTAGGACATTAGTACTATGATAGGCAGAAAGCTGAAAAAAATTTTAAAAAAAAAGGCATAACACTGGACTTGAATATGTAGATTATACTCTTTAGGAAATACATAAAATGGAAGACTGTTCCAGAAGACTTCAGCAGAAGGAATAAATGAAGAGGACAAAAAATTTGTGTTGTATGAGGTGTGTTGAGAAGAGAGTGGGATCTTTCTTTTCAGTGCCACTTATTAAAAATATCTCTAGAAAATGCAAACACTAGAAACTGAACATTTTTGTCAATGAGAACTGAATTGGTAAGAGATGGGTCACTTATCAACCTAATTGCTCTCTTCTATACTTAGTCAAGTACATTTAAGGAGCTCTTAAGGTGCACTATCTCAAATGTGAAGAATACTATTCATTAGTTGGATGAATTGTGATTGTATAAAGTTAATAACTGTTCAGAAGTAAAGTAATGCCTTGAGCAAAAAGAGCAGATCTAATTTTTAGGTTGCTGAAGAGGCATTCTTTGCAGTACATTTATAACAAGAGAGAGAGACTGGAAGTTAGAGTAAGGAAGCCCCAGGCTGCTGAAATTATTATGCATATGGAAGATTCCACTTGAAAGATTCCACTACTGAAATAGGCAAGAATAAAAAAAAGGTGACATAGGACATGCATCAACTTGGAAACACAAATTCTCAAACAACAATCATAACAATGCTGTCTGGACAAAGTGAATGTTTGGTATCCAGGTTTGGACATGATATTTCTGATTGCTTTCTGAAAAAAAAAATCATCAAAGAGGGGGGGGGGGATATTACTACCAATGCCTATTGGAATTGGTAGTACATTTACCAAGTATAAGAAGCCAGGAGATTGGCTTTTTATGTGGAGGATAATGATGCATTAGAAACATTTGAATGCAAAAGAGATAGAAGTAAGACTAAACAAAAGTTATGCTCAACAGCTTTGGCAGAAGACCAGAAAGCATGTCTGCCATTTGGACATGATGTAAGTTTCCTGCTTTTAGTCCTTTCAAAATCAATTTTGGATGTATTGATAGTTTGCTTGTAGCAATTTCAGGCTTTGGTATAAGCAGAAACAGAAGAGTTTTGATGAAGGCCAGTTAGAATATGTCCAGTTAAGACTAAACAATAATCCAACCAAGGAAGTCATCAAGCAGCTATGTGATTGTTGCTCCAAAGATGAAGAAATCAATGCTAATTTGTGTTCTGAATTGCCTCAAAGACAAACATCCTAGTATACTTAGAAGGGTCATTAGTGAGGATGAGATCTGAATATTTGAACAGTGATTGTGGTTATCTGGTACATGTAAACAATTTGTGTAACAACAACACAAAAAAAATTACTGATATCAAATGTCTCATCTCTACATGCTTGATCTGTACAGTTGGAGTTGTGAACATAGGTGGTGATTCAGCTGACCTTTCTCACTGACTATTCATCTATCTCACTGACTCACTTCAACACTATCTCACAGATGGTCTGTTTTGCAGTTACTTCCACAGACACTACTCCATTGAAGTGACATCTGTTTTTCTTTTTTCTATTGGACCTCCTAAAACATGGGCTGCAATATCCTTTTACAAGTCAAACTAAATACACTGAACCTCCTCCTCTTCTTCTTTTATTTCATCTACCTCTGTTTTCTGAAACATTCTTCTTCACTGTTGCTCGAACTCTTTCAACTTTTTCAATCTTTCTTCTCAACCCAAATTCATCTTGCACATGCCATTAATGTGCCATAGATTCTTCCATCCCTCGTGTGTGGGATTGATATGGAGGTGAGGGAGAAATTAAAATCCCCAAGAAAGATGACCTCACTGTTAGGAATGGACTGCATAAAATTAACATTTGAAGAAACGAAACCAAAAAGTTCAGAGCACTTTGTAGCACTCTGAACTTTTTTGGGTGCAGTGATTGAATTTGACAGTTTGTG